>NC_057796.1:385097567-385112980 GCF_018294505.1 Triticum aestivum
GGGGGGGGGGGCTGTGTTTGATTCTTCACCCTTCTTGATACTCCATGCAAGGTTCCATAGCCTCCACTCCGATATAATCTTAGCGACAACCCTGTCCTCAGATTCTTGTCTGTTCTCGAATGTGCGATTGTTCCGCTCCATCCAAATCGAGAACAACACTAAGGTAACAAGGGCATTTATTTCAACCAGCACTGAAACGTTGGTCAGGCATTGTAGATCCAGCTGAAGATCGGCTATCACCTTATGCCATACTGTACGCGTGAAATGGCATTGCATTAGCAGATGGTTAAGTTTCTTGTGGTGGAGTCAGTTCATGTAGGTTCAAATCCTGCTTAGGCACGGGTGCTTATATTTTTCTGAATGTATTTAGATTTTCAACGATGTTCATTCAGTGAGAGACCGCATTTCTATCAACTACAAGGTGTTTGTATTGACTTTGTCAATCTCAAAATATGTCAGCTCAGTCTTTTGAAGACCTTTGAAGGACTAAAGTGTGTGTGCATTCCTTCATAGGGTAAGCATTTGTGCGCGTATGAGAGGGTCGGTTGTCTCTAGCACGTCTAGATATGTTTCTAAAAAAAAATCATTCCAAACACCACCAAATTTAGACTAATCAGCCCAGCTACACTAGAAGGTTAAGCAATCAACGGCAATGAGATCCGCGTGCCCAACCTAAGAAACATGGAAACCGCAAGGACTAAAGGAACAAGACTGATCAAATGGCATCATCAACTAAAAATTTAATCTCGAGATAGCAAGGCGCGGTTTCGCGCGGGGAACACGATGTCTGGTATTCAAATCTCGCAGCCGTCTGAACAGGCATGATGATGGATTAAAATAGCTTAGTTACTTATCAGATAAGATCATAAAAGATGCTTGTTTTGACAGAAGTGCAGTTGACTCGACCTCTCTTGATGCCCATGCTCAACAAACTTTCGAACCAGTATACTTCCACGCATCGGGTTTCCCCTGGCTGTTGCGCTGCGGATTGGATTAATATGATAGCTTAACCGGCCAGCAGTTGGTACTAACCAAGTCCAATATAGGATGGGGTCCTAAGCAACGTTATAAATTGAATAGGAAGACTTCACACAACACTCAAAGTCTTCAAATCTTCATGTATAGTAGCTGCTAGCTGTCATCTAAACAACAAAATCTTTCAGAAACTCTCAGTTACCCTCTCTCTAAATTGGGAAGTGCCACAAAGCAGGTCCGCATGTCAAAATGTTCCGAAGTTGTTGTATATCCAGAGTTCAAGACACGTACTAGTGGTAGCATTATTTTATCACTAAACAATTAGTTCTAGCTTGAAGCACATACAGAGAAAGACGAAAGATTTACAGAAATCCTATGTATTAGCAGCTAATGTTACCCAAAAAACTCTTGAAGTGACTGTACAGAAATGTATATTGATTAACCAAAAGTTCTAACTTCTCTGGTTAGAATGAATGCACAATAGAAGTATAGAACGCATGTTTGTGCAGGTAGGTTGCAACTGTCGTAGCAGAAAATCATATGAGTCAACGCAATGGGAGTCTGGGACACTTGTCATCGTAATGGCAGGATCCTCAACTAATGCACCCTACTTATCTAGTTCCATTAAGATTGGAGAAAACCATCCCTCATAATGAGCATTTAGCTAGCCACAAGTCACCCATGAGCTCGAGATCGTTCTGGTTTTGGTGGTAACCTAAGTGTGTGTCATTAACTTACTGTCAAGGGAAGGCGTCATAATCATACATATTGTTCAAAACGGGGCCAAATTAAATGAAAGGCTGCTGCAATGCGGGGTAAAGCTTGGCAAGTGAAATGTTCTCCCAAGTTCAAGCAAGTCCTGTGGAGCATGTAAACCGTCCACTTCGATCGTGTACTTTATTCAAGCAAGTCGAACATTTGGTTCTAATCATGAAGCTACAAGCAACAGACGACAGTGACAGGTCAACATCCCATTCCAACAAGCAACCACTAAGCTGCACCATACATGCATGGCTAGAAGATGAAGCACCCCATCCAGTATAAATATAGCCATCTCCCACCCCTCCCTACCGCACTCATCACACGAATCCAATCCAATCCCTCTTCCAAGTTCTAATCCAACTACTGCTTCTTCGGTTCTGCTACTACCCGAGCCGAGCCGAAACCTCCGGCAGCGAGTTCCGGGGCGCGTGCGCTGAATTCTGCCTCCGCATTAGCTGCGGTTTCTTGGGGACGAGCTAGAACCGGTGGCTAGAGCCAGACATGCCTAGCCGGGTGGGCGCTGACGACGCCAGGGGCGGCCCCGGAGTGGGGGAGACCGTGGACGCCAGCGGCGGCGTGCGCGAGAGAGCCGTGCCTCCGGGGAACCGTTCCGCGGCGCGGAAGACCGCGCGGTTCGCGGAGCCCGTGTCCGCGCCGCGCGGGAGCGGCAACGTCGACGACGACGACGGCGACGGCGTGGAGATCACCTTCGACATGCGGGACTACACGAACGCGGTGCACCGCGTGAGACCGGTGGCGCGCGGTGAGGACCCGGGCGTGAAGCTGCTGGCGCGGACGCCGGAGAAGCGGGAGTCCTCGTCCGGCTATGGCGCGCTCAAGAACGCCACGACGCGGATCCAGCAGGAGACCCGGCGGGTCGCGTCCTTGAAACGCCGGGGAGGCGGCTTCGACAGGTCCATGCCGTCCGCCCCCGCGCGCGCGCTCGAGGCTCTCAAGTTCGTCAGCGGGACAGACGCCTCCGACGGATGGACCGACGCCGAGAGGTTCTACGACAGAAATGCACGCCTCCCCCGCTCCATGTTCGGCCAGTGCATCGGTACGTCAAACACCTCGCCTCGCTCGCGCTCCGCCGTGTCTCAATCGGAAGAGTATTTAACAAAAAACTACCATATTTCGTGAAACCGTGCGTACAAATTATCACTTTACAAATTTGTGCCAAAAACTATTACTTTTTGTCTAATCTTTGACTAAAAACTACCATGTCGGAAAAGTGCCCGATTCACCTCTTCTAAACACCTTTCTGACAGGATGGGCCCATCTGTCAGCATTAATCTTCTTCCTCCTCTCTTCCGGCATTTCGTCGCTCTGCCCCGCCACCTGTGCCGCCCTCCCTCCTAGCCGAGCCGTCTGCTCGCCTTGGCCATGGCGGCCGCCGTCGTGCCAAGGCCTCGCCACCCCCGCTCGGCCCTGACGCCTGACGCCATGGTCTCGGACCCAGCACACCAGGTTCACGCCGGTGATGGGGTCGATGGGCCGGCGCCCGCTCGCCACCTCGAGAAGCAGGCCGCCGAAACCGAACGCGTCGCTGGCCGTGGTGGCCTTGCCAGTCACGGTGAGCTCCGGCGCCATGTAGCCCAACGTCCCGACGACGCGAGTCGTGGCAGGTTCCGCGCCGTGCTCGTAGAGGCGCGCGAGGCCGAAGTCGCCGAGCCGCGCGCTCATGTCCGCTCCCAGCAGCACGTTGCTGGCCTTGACGTCGCGGTGCACCACCACCTGCTCCCACCCCTCGTGCAGGTACACCAGCCCGGACGCGACGCCCTTGAGAATCCTCACACACTGCTCCCACGTGAGCAACGCCGGTGACGGGGACACGCCGACGCCAGCGCCCGCACCAGCACGGGCACTGCCGAGCAGGTGCGCGTCGAGGCTGCCGTTGGGCATGAAGTCGTAGACCAGAAGCAGGTCTTGCCTGCGCTTGCACCACCCGCGCAGCACGACTAGGTTCCGGTGCCGCATGCGCCCGAGGCTCGCCACCTCGGCGATGAACTCGCGCATCCCCTGCGACCCGCTGCTTGAGATCCTCTTGATGGCCACCGTGTCGCCAGAGGGCCCGAGCGGGGGGTGGCGAGGCCTTGGCACGACGGCGGCCGCCATGGCCAAGGCGAGCAGGCGGCTCGGCTAGGAGGGAAGGCGGCGCAGCGGCGGAGTGCACATGAAGTGTTTGAGGAAATGCCAGAGAGAGGAGGAAGAAGATTAATGCTGACAGGTGGGCGCATCCTGTCAGAAAGACGTTTAGAAGAAGCGAATTGGGCACTTTCCTGACATGGTAGTTTTTAATTAAAGATTAAACAAAAAGTGGTAGTTTTCGGTACAAATTTGTAAAGTGGTAGTTTGTAGGCACGGTTCCACAAAATGTGATAGTTTTTTTGTTAAATACTTCAATCGGAAATACAATTCACTCATGCCTGATTAGTTGGGCATATGTACGCGCTCACTGTAATCAAACAATTTTGCATGCAGGTATGGAAGAGGCCGCGTTCGCCGGCGAGCTGTTCGACACGCTGGGAAGGCGGCGGCGCATCTCCGGGGACAGCATCGACAAGGCGGAGCTGCGTGAGTTCTGGGATCAAATCTCCGCCCCCAGCTACGAGAGCCGCCTGCAGCTCTTCTTCGACATGTACGCTAACTATAACTCCGGCCCACAACCCATTAGTTAACTCCTCAAGTACTTCCTCCTTCTCAGTTTACTCCGGAATGATTTTTTCTTTTTTGAAAAGCTTTCGATGTATTCATCAACTATGAATTAAACTAATCACATATACCGTGTAAGCTATCTGAATGAAGATTGTATCATTCGGTGGCGGAGCTTTATGGGGGTGACCCCCCAGCTCAAAGAAAAACTTATGTGTATATCTTTGTATTAGATCAAATTTTCCACTAAAAATCAGCATAGAGTGATCTTGTTTGCCCCCGCAGCTAATGGCCTCCCATTATTTTAGCCTAAGCTCCGTCACTGGTATCATTGGAAACTTCTTCCAAATGTGAATACTGTGGTATGCTTTTGTGTCGTGTAAATCGTATATTTTGGTGATACTTTAGAAGGGGTGGATTTATTAACAAAACAACTTTGTGTCGTGTAACTCATGTATTTTGTCGATCAAGGTCAAACTTGAAGTACTTATTGAATAGTGTGAATGCATTTGACTAACCAACAGGGTGGACAAGGACGCTGACGGGAGGATCAGCCAGGTGGAGTTCAAACAGGTAAATTCCAACTACTCTTTCACTGGTTCATTCAGGCATCTCTCCATTCTCTAAAAACAGGAATGGTGCGTGTGCGTGTGCGTGTGTGTGTGTGCGTGCGCGCGTGTGTGTTATCTGATTTTCGACAATTGATATATACTAGCTCAAAAGACTGCCATTGCATATTGCACATCAATGAGGGTTATTCTAATTTGGTCTGTAGATAATTATGTTGAGCGCATCGGCGAACAAGCTAACGGTGGGCGAACAGGACTCCGAGGAGTGTGCCCGGTTAATCATGGAGAAGTTGGACCCCGACAGCCTTGGCTACATTGAGGTAATGAATTTTGATACGACCAACAATGTTGCTGACAGCGAACTGGTGATGCAAAGAATTACTAATCAGGATTGTCAAATCTCAAATGATGCTATATTTAGATTTTCTTTCTTTCTTTTACGTATGTCATTTGACTTAGACTTGATTAAGTCTCAGTCGACTAAGACCTAGCCATTATTTATTAAGATGGTGAGAATTAATTTGCAGTTGTACGACCTAGAGACATTATTGGTGAAATTGTCTTCCACGACCAACGGGGATGAACCGAGCAAGCCGATGGCGGAACCCAATCCTCTCAGGCGGTGGTACCGCCACGCCAGATACTTCCTCAAGGACAATTGGCGCCCCTGCTGGGCCGCGTCCTTGAACCGCCGGGGAGGCGGCTTCGACAGGTCCATGCCGTCCGCCCCCGCGCGCGCGCTCGAGGGTCTCAAGTTCGTCAGCGGGACAGACGCCTCCGACGGATGGACCGACGCCGAGAGGTTCTTCGACAGAAATGCACGCCTCCCCCGCTCCATGTTCGGCCAGTGCATCGGTACGTCAAACACCTCGCCTCGCTCGCGCTCCGCCATGTCTCAATCGGAAATACAATTCGGTCATGCCTGATTAGTTGGGCATATATGTACGCGCTCACTGTAATCAAACAATTTTGCATGCAGGTATGAAAGAGGCCGCGTTCGCCGGCGAGCTGTTCGACACGCTGGGAAGGCAGCGGCGCATCTCCGGGGACAACATCGACAAGGAAGAGCTGCTCGAGTTCTGGGATCAAATCTCCGACCGCAGCTACGTGGGCCGCCTGCAGCTCTTCTTCGACATGTACGCTAACTATAACTCCAGCGCACAACCCATTAGTTAACCCCTCAAGTACTTCCTCCTCCTCAGTTTACTTCCAAGTTTATACACTAGAACACACAACACAAATATTTGAGATTTAACTCTGGAATCATTTTTTTTCAAAAAAAACTTCCACTCTATTCAATCAACTATGAATTAAAGTAATCACATATACCATGTAAGCTATCTGACTGAAGACTGTATCATTCGGTGGCGGAGCTATATGGGGGTGGCCCCCCAGCTCAAAGAAAAACTTATGTGTACATCTTTCTATTACATCAAATTTTCCACTAAAAATCAGCATATAGAGATTTTGTTTGCCCCCGCAGCCAATGGCCCGTCATGATTTTAGCCCAAACTCCGTCACCGGTACCATTGAAATTCTTCGAAATGTGAATACTGTGGTACACTTTTGTGTCGTGTAAATCATATATTTTGGCGATACTTTAGAAGGAAGGGGTAGCATTTATTAATAAAAAAACAACTTTGTGTAGTGTAACTCAAGTATTTTGTCGATCAAGGTCAAACGTGAAGTATTTATTGAATAGTGAATGCATTTGACTAACCAACAGGGTGGACAAGGACGCTGACGGGAGGATCAGCCAGGTGGAGTTCAAACAGGTAAATTCCAACTACTCTTTCACTGGTTCATTCAGGCATCTCTCCATTCTCCAAAAACAGGAATGGGGTGTGTGTGTGTGTTCTCTGATTTTCGACGATTGATATATACTCGCTTAAAAAGACTACCATTGCACATTGCACATCAATGAGGGTTATTCTGATCTGGTCTGCAGATAATTACGTTGAGCGCGTCAGCGAACAAGCTAAAGGTGGGCGAACAGGACTCCGAGGAGTGTGCCCGGTTAATCATGGAGAAGTTGGACCCCGACGGCCTTGGCTACATCGAGGTAATGAATTCTGATGCGACCAACAATGTTGCTAAGAGCGATATGGTGATGCAAATAATCACTAATCGGGATTGCTAAATCTCAGTTGACTAAGATTTAAAGAAGTCTCGGACGATGCTATATTCATGAGATCTTACGTAGAGATCTGTGTAAAAAATTCTTTTTAGTTTTTTTCTTTCATGTATGTCACTTGACATAGACTTGATTAAGTCTTAGTCAACTAAGACCTAGCCACACCCATTACTAATGGTGAGAATTAATTTGCAGTTGTACGACCTAGAGAAACTATTGGTTAAACCGTCGAGCGAGTTGATGCCGATCGAGATGACGACCAATGGCGATGAACCGAGCAAGCCGATGGTGGAACTCAATCCTCTCAGGCGGTGGTACCGCCATGCCAGATACTTCCTGAAGGACAATTGGCGCCGCTGTTGGGTGATGCTCCTGTGGCTCTCCATCTGCGTCGGTCTCTTTGCTTGGAAGTTCGTGCAGTACCGCCATCGTCCGGTGTTCCAGGTGATGGGCTACTGCGTGTGCGTGGCCAAGGGTGGTGCCGAGACGCTCAAGTTCAACATGGCGCTCACCCTCCTCCCCGTGTGCCGCAACGTCATCACATGGCTCCGGAGCCGCACCACCGCTGGGCGGTTCGTGCCGTTCAACGACAACCTCAACTTCCACAAGGTGATCGCCGTGGGGATCTCCGTCGGTGCCGGTTTGCATGTCGTCTCCCACCTAGCGTGCGACTTCCCGCGGCTATTGCACGCCACCGACGACGAGTACGAGCCCATGAAGCAGTTCTTCGGCGACGTGAAGCCGCCCAACTATTGGTGGTTCGTGAAGGGAACAGAGGGGTGGACGGGGCTGGTGATGTTGGTGCTCATGGCCATCGCCTTCACGCTCGCCACGGGGCGGTTCCGCAATAGGACACCCTGGCTCCCCAAGCCCAAGAAGCAGGATGACAACCTCCCCCAGCACAAGAAGCGAGACAACCTCCCAGGGTTGCTCCACCGCCTCACCGAGTATGGCAGCGCCTCACGCAACCGGCTCACTATGCTCTTCTACACCTTGCTCAATCGTTTCACTGGGTACAACGCCTTCTTGTACACACACCACCTCTTCGTCATCGTCTACGCGCTGCTCATCGTCCATGGCCACTTCCTCTACCTCACCAAGAAGTGGCAAAAGAAGACGGTATGTTGACACATCGAGTCAAGACCGCATGCTCTAGTGCGAGAATCCTTTTCTAAGATCGGAGAGGGCTAGGGGGTTGCAGGGGGATTTAATCTTCTTGGATCTCCTTCAAACCAATGATTAATTGGATCCTTTTGTGGTATGTGCAGACGTGGATGTACCTGGCGGTGCCGATGATCGTGTACGCGTGCGAGCGACTGACCCGGACGCTGCGGTCGAGGGTGCGGGCGGTGCACAAAGTCAAGGCGGTCGTGCACCCGGAGCCGGCGGCCCTGCTGTCGCTGCACTTGTCCAAGCCAGAGGGGTTCAGGTACAAGAGCGGACAGTACATCTTCGTCAAATGCCCCAACGTCTCGTCATTCGAGTGGTAATTAAGCTGCCGCCAACATCCCCGGCTCACTTGGTTAAATTAGGGATTTGTGTCTGATGAGTGGAACGAACGAATGTGCAGGCACCCCTTCTCCATCACGTCGGCGCCGGAGGACGACTACGTCAGCGTCCACATCAAGGAGATGGGCGACTGGACCAAAGACCTCAGGGACGCCTTCTTCAAGGTACTAACTATGGCCATTAGTCGCCTTGAACCATATAAAAGCTCCAAAACCATGTTTGTTCCTGAATGTCCGTCTTATGTTTGCTTATCAACATTTCTAGTAATGGGGTTTACGCTCGTGCTTGTGTGTGCCGGCGAATCACAGGTTTGCGAGCCGTTGACGGAGGAGAAGAAGACCGAGATTCTCCGAGTAGAGTACGACCATGACAAGGCCATGCCAACTCTGGGAGGTCGACTAAAGTACGTGGCTATTACCCGTGCTCGTTAAAATTTCTCCCTTTTTGCCATGAAAGTTTGCTCTGGTTTCTTTTTCCATATGCGGGTTCGGCTTGAACTTTGATTGGATGTGCAGTCTCCAGTCTCCTCCCCTGGTCCAACCCGGCCTGTCTTTTTTTTTCTGCGTGAAAGCCTTCCGGTCTATTTATCAAATATCATGGCAGTATAAAGAATACAGGAAACAATAGAAATTACATCTATATTTATAGACCACCTAGCGCCGATTATAAACACTGGAGCGAGCCGAAGGTGCGCTATCATCATCGCCCCTCCCTCAACAGAGCCCCAACCCGACCTGTCTAGTGCTGCATAGGCTATACTAACATCTACTACCTCCATTTCTAAATATAAAACTGCCCCAGCGTCTTATACTTAGGAATGAAGGTAGTACGACACTAAGATAGTTTCGCTGCTCTTTGTCATTGCCATCGACCCTTTGCAGCAAATGCTCGACCTCGCGACCCATCGTGGACTTTTACACAAGCTTCGAGGGCGTCGTGCCATTCTCCGCACATCCCTATATGCCGACGACGCGGCGGTCTTCCTGGCTCCTATTAAGGAAGATATCGACAACTTCACTCAGATCCTAAACTACTTTGGCCAGGTCACGGGCCTCTGCACAAACTTCCAGAAAAGCTCGGTCGTCCCAATTCGATGTAGAGACATCAACCTCGACCACATCCTTGCAGCCTTGCCGGCCTCCCGCACAGCTTTCCCCATCAAGTACTTGGGGCTACCCTTATCGGTTCGGCGGCTAAGGCGAGGCGACTTCCAATTCCTTGAGGACAAAGTGGCGGCCAGGCTGGTGCCGTGGGACGGAGAGAATATTACCGCCATTGGGCGCGGGGCGCTTGTCAAGTCCGTGCTAACCTCTCAGGTCATTTACCACATCATCGCCCTTAGGCCTCCATCGGGCACCCTGCTGAATATCACAAAACTGGAGAGGGCATTCCTATGGGCGGGCTCTAATAAGACAACTGGGGCCAAGTGTAAGGTTAACTGGGAATCAGTCTGTCGGCCGACTGACCTCGGAGGGCTTGGCGTCCTGGACTTGGCTACGTTTGCGAGAGCTCTACGGCTTAGATGGCTGTGGTTCGAGTGGTCTGAACCTTCCAAGATGTGGATTGGAATGGACAACCCTTGTGATGAGCTTGACCGTGATCTATTCTACGCCTCGACGCGCATAACCATTGGCAACGGGGCATGCGCCCCTTTTTGGGACTCCCCGTGGGTTAATGGCGAGAAACCTTCCGTCATAGCACCTCTCATCTTCGAGGCTTCCACGAGGAAGAAATGGAAGGTACAGGAGGCCATGCATGCGGGCGCGTGGCTGTCCAAAATCAAGCTCCCCAACAACTGGACAATGGAGCACATCCGGCAGCTTGTCACGCTTTGGGCTCGGCCGAGGGCCATCCCCCTCGCGGTGGACGCCGAGGACACCATCACCTGGAAGCATACTGCCAGCGGAATCTACTCTGCCACATCCGCGTACAGTGCGCAACTCCTTGGGCTGGTCAGCTCGCCCATGGGCTTCGCCGTTTGGAAAGCATGGGCTCCCCCTAAGATGAAATTCTTTGCTTGGCTGGCAATCCAAAACCGAGTCTGGACGGCGGATAGATTGGAGAGGACAGGGTGGCCGAATTGCGGCCTATGTCCACTCTGCAAGCAGACGTTGGAAACGGCGAGCCACATCTTCTTCAAGTGTCGGTACTCCATTAGACTGTGGGGCCTGATCAAAGGCTGGCTCAAGCTAGACTACCTCGACATCTCCTCCTGAATCACGATGCGCTCCATCAAGGACTGCTGGCTCAGCATGTCCAACTCCAGCATGCCCAACCGGAAGGCGATGGCTTCTCTTGCTATGCTGACCTGCTGGACCATTTGGTGCGAGAGAAATGCACGGGTGTTTCGTCACAAATCCACGCTTCCATCTGTATTGTTCTCAAACATTAAGAGCGACGCCAACCTTTGGGTAATTGCGGGTGCTAAGCACTTGGGTCAAATCATGCCGGGAGAGTAGTGGCTTTGTAATATTTTCTTTCGCTTTTCTTGTAAAAGCAACTCTAAACTCCTTCTTAATTAATGGATGAGGCAAAGCTTTTGCCTCCGTTTCGAAAAATAATAATTATCATTATAAAGTTTTTTCTTTTTGAAAAATCATAAAGTATGCGTTGTACTATGTTGTTGATTGTGTGGATATTACCGACATGTTTGTCTATATATCTGGTTAAATGTAGGGAATTTTCCCAATAAAAAGATATATCGGCAAGTTTTGATTTCAAAGAAAGTTAAAACCTTATATAATTTGAAACTGGAGGACCACATAGTATAATCACATCAAATATATAGTTTATGATGTGCATCGATAAGAGCCATAGGCCACAACCACCTTCTCTGATCTCTTTGATCGTCAACCACCAGAGATTTTCTTTTGTTCGTATGCTAAGACTAATTTGCACGTACTGTACCAACTGGTGTTCGTGACTGGCATGTCCCCCGGTTGTGTATGAGATACTCCATTGTTTATATCTTTTCGGGAAGATGAACGACCACCAGTTGACGTTAGAATAGGAATAATTTTGTGGGGCAGAAAGAACATTCTCCCTTGCTGCTGCATCCTTGCATGAATAAAATTTACTCGCTCAGTTGATGTTTTGAATATTTTAATATAGACTACATACAAAGTAAAATGAGTGAACAAACCTACTAAAATGCGTTTATGCACATTAGATTTGAAAAAGCAAGTTAGAACATTTTAAATAATAAAAGGAGGGAGTATCTACTGTCCACATGTTTTCCTCACGCGATTGATGTCTTGGTCATGTGAACTTATCACAGTCAACCCGCTTAATTACTAGACTAGAAGCAATTGTGACGGGCAAAATATGCTTGTGCTGCAGGTACCCGACGGTGCTGATTGACGGGCCGTACGGCGCGCCGGCGCAGGACTACAAGCAGTACGAGACCTTGCTACTGGTGGGACTCGGCATCGGAGCCACGCCCATGATCTCGATCATCAAGGACATCATCAACAACATGAAGCGGCTCCCCGGGGACATCGAGTCAGGCAACCCTAGCGACGGGAGCAGGTCATCATCGTTCCGGACTCGCCGAGCCTACTTCTACTGGATCACCCGGGAGCAAGAATCCCTGGAGTGGTTCCATGGGATCATGGACGAGGTGGCGGAGATGGACAAGCAGGGCGTCATTGAGCTCCACGTCCACTGTACCAGCGTCCACGGGGAGGGTGACGCCCGGTCGGCGGTCATCACTGTGGCCCAGTCCCTCAACCACGACAAGCATGGCATTGACATCATCTCCGGCACTCGAGTCAAGACCAGCTTCGGCCGAGCAAACTGGAGCGAAGTCTACCGACACATCGCCCGGCAAAATCAAAGAAAACGTGTCGGTCAGTATCATGCCGAAACTTACTACTACTCCTTTCTGGTTTGCAATACGAAAGTGCTTCACACACGACACTTTGGTGGACGATGCTGAAACGATGGCTAATCCAAGTATGCAGCATTGCGCTTGGATGGTGGGATATGGCATGTCGTTTGTGTTTCATGTGGTAACTGTCGTGTGTGAAGCAGTGCTCTTTGCAATACTATATACAAGCAAGGAAATTTTGTTACTTGATGATGGTTGTGACCACTTCAAAAAAATTGAGTAGAGTCAAGTCTAGATAGAAATTATCAATACATGCGCGGGCTATAACAAATTCTCCACCATAACTTAGTTGATGAGCTCAGGTATATGCACATAAGAACAATAAAAATCAACCAATCAACATTTATATGTACATACATCGCATTACTTTTCTGAATTGACACCAACTCTGTGTTTCTTGGACATCATAGGAGTGTTCTACTGCGGCATGCCGGCACTGATGAAAGAGCTGCGCAAGCTTGCGAAGGTTTCCTCGAGAGAAACAAGCACCACATTCGAGTTCCACAAGGAGAACTTTTAGTTTTGCCAGCCATCCAGCCACAAGTTTCTCTTTGCGCTGAAACCGCGTTAATAGCAAAGACCAAATACCAGATTGTCATAGTATATCATCTTCTCAGATGCTACATGGAGTATATGCACTTGTTCATTGTCATGTAACTATGGTGTTTATATTGGCTACTGTATTTATCGTGCATCATGTAATAATTTACCTATGTTGGAATAGCAGTAATGGACCTGGTATACTATTTAGAAAATAAACAGTGTTCTTTTTTTGCCCACAAGCCTTTGTCAACCGGTTCTCCTCCCCTCACCACGCCCCTCCATCAGTTTTTTTCGTCCATACTTTTTTTCCACCACGCCCTTTATCTGCACCTTCCCCGTGCAATAATCAATCATCTGAATTTACTTGCCTTCTACACCAAATCTTTCTTTTTTTTTGCGGATTAGTTCTCCCTTAATTTACTTACCTTTTACACCAATTTTATTTATCACTGTAATTTACTCACATTTCACATCAATTCCATACTTTACATACGATGCATGACTCAACCTACATTCTTTTTTTATTTTGGTAAATTTAGATTATTCATATACAAATTTGATTGTGTATGAAAAAAATAGCGCGCTACAGCAAAATAGCGGCGACCTCAAAATATGCTATTAGCATGCTATATCGCGCTATAGCGTGCTATTAGCGAGACGTTCTACATCGATATATTTAGCGAGGCAATTCTCAATACGCTATAACGTGCTATTAACGACGCTATAGTGCGCTATTTTTTCCAGTCGTATCGGCTCACATGAGCGCTGGGATTAGGAGATCATGGGTTTTGGAAAGTTGGGACTTTCTGCAAACATGATTCGTATATCTCCTTCTCTCTCGTTGATTCTCTGGGCACGCTCATTAGTCGAACAAGAGAAGCTCCGGATGACGGCCACGCCATGGCAGCCAACACGGGCTCACCGGTGTACTGCACCTCATAGTTGTGTTCTTCTATAGACAATGTCCCACGACCTCCCCGCTCCGCCCTGTTCGTCACAACCGTCAAGGTGAGCTCCTTGCATTCGCGTACGTGTGTTAGCAACCGGCGGATCAATCAGCTGCTTGGTCCGTGATTAACCACAGGTTCCACCAAATGGCACCACCCTGGCATTTCTTTTAGCAATAGTTGTTGCAGCACGGAACAAGGAAAAGGGGGCTGTTCACTGATGTGCGATGGCGAGTAACACGGAGATGGCTGCGGCGACCCCCGTGGCGACCGCGGCGTCGCCGCTCACGGGTGGCCTCCCCCTCGCCGGCGCGCGGCCTGCGGCCTCCGGCGCTTCCCCGTTCCCTTCCCTCCCCTCCCGGCCTGCCGTCCCCGCTCCCCTCGACGCCGACCCCGGCGGGCACCGCCCTATCCTCTCCGGCGCGGATCTGTTGGGCAGACTGGGCAGACGACGAGGACGGAGCCGAGGCCGCGGCCCTCGCGTCGGGCCTCCCTCGGCGCCCTCGCCGCTTCGGCGACCGGCTGGCTGCGGCCGTCGCCGCTGATGAGCTCGCTTCCACCCCGTCCCATGCTCCCCGTCTCCCTCCCCTCCCCTTGCGGACGCGGCAGCTCGCCCGTCCCGCACCACCTTCCCCACCTCCGTCAGGCACTGGCCAGGTCGCCGGTCGCCGCGGTCGTGGGGCCCGAGCGCGAGCTTGGGAGGTGGCCGGGAGGTCGGAGCTCGGCCGTGCGGCGATGTCGTGGCGGCGCTCCCCGCTGGCGACTTCCGGGTCTCCGGCACCTCGTCCCCTCTGCTGCAGCTGGCTCCCGCCACTTCTCCGGCTGTCGTTGTCCGCACATCCAAGTTTCGATCTTTCCGTCCCTCGGCGGCTGCGGCCCCTGTCGGCGGTCGGGCGGTGGCGCCGGTGCGCTTGCGGGAAACCCTACCCGCCCCTCTCCTGATGGCTGAGGGGTTGGGCCAGCTCGGGCCGTCTGGGCCTTTGGGGCTGGGGGTTGACCCCGGGCCATCTTGGGCCCCAGTGGTGGCTCGGGCCCAGGTGGGCCCGTTGCTAGGCCACACAGTGTTGGGCCAGGCCCACGTGCCCTTTTTAGGGTTGGACCCGTCCGGTTCGACCTCGACCCCTCTCCCCACTTCCTCCGCGCCGCCTCCATCTTGCTCTCCCTCACCCCGTGCTCTCCCCTTCCCCATGCTCTCTCGCCCCCATGACGCGTGAACCCGGCGACGGGGCCCCCCGGCCGAAGCGGCGGGCGGAGGGACGAGACTCCCAGACCGCGCCGGACCCGCGCCGCCCCTCCTCGGATGGCGCACGCCGGGAGTCGGAGCTCCAGGATCCATGCTCAAAGGAAAGGGCACCGCATCGGTGGAAGGGGCTGGGTGGCGTGACTCTCGTCCGCGTGACCGCTCTCCAGACCACTGGCGGGACCGCGGCCGC
>NC_057796.1:385113333-385114330 GCF_018294505.1 Triticum aestivum
TGAGGCAATAATAAAGTTGTTATTTATATTTCCTTATATCATGATAAATGTTTATTATTCATGCTAGAATTGTATTAACCAGAAACCTAGTACATGTGTGAATACAGAGACAAACAGAGTGTCCCTGATATGCCTCTACTAGACTAGTTCGTTAATCAAAGATGATTAAGTTTCCTAGCCATAGACATGTGTTGTCATTTGATGAACGGAATCACATCATTAGAAAATGATGTGATGGACAAGACCCATCCATTAGCTTAGCACTATGATCGTTTACTTTATTGCTATTGCTTTCTTCATGACTTATACATGTTCCTATGGCTATGAGATTATGCAACTCCCGAATACCGGAGGAACACTTAGTGTGCTATCAAATGTCACAACGTAACTGGGTGATTATAAAGATTCTCTACAGGTGTCTCCGATAGTGTTTGTTGAGTTGGCATAGATCAAGATTAGGATTTGTCACTCCGATTGTCGGAGAGGTATCTCTGGGCCCTCTCGGTAATGCACATCACTATAAGCCTTGCAAGCAATGTGACTAATGAGTTAGTTGCGGGATGATGCATTACGGAACGAGTAAAGAGACTTGCCGGTAACAAGATTGAACTAGGTATGGTGATACCGACGATCAAATCTTGGGCAAGTAACATACCGATGACAAAGGGAACAACATATGTTGTTATGCAGTTTGACCGATAAAGCTCTTCGTAAATATGTAGGAGCCAATATGAGCATCCAGGTTCCGCTATTGGTTACTGACCGGAGATGTGTCTCGTTCATGTCTACATAGTTCTCGAACCCATAGGGTCCGAACGCTTAACGTTCGATGATGATTTGTATTATGAGTTATGTGATTTGATGTACCGAAGGTTGTTCGGAGTCCCGGATGAGATCACGGACATGACGAGGAGTCTCGAAATGGTCGAGACATAAAGATTCATATATTGGAAGGTTACATTCGGACACCAGAATGGTTCGGGTCGTTTTGGAGTAC
>NC_057796.1:385114576-385239463 GCF_018294505.1 Triticum aestivum
TAGCCCAAACCGAATTGGACTAGGGCTAGGGGGGCCGGCCCCCCTTTCCTTCTCTTCTCCTCTTCCTTCCCCCCTTCTCCTTGTGGAAGTAGGAAAGAGGGGGGGGGGCGAATCCTACTTGGAGTAGGACCCCCCCTTGGGCGTGCCACCCCTGGCCGGCCTCCTCCTCCCTCTCTCCTTTATATACGGGGGAGGGGCACCCCATAGACACACAAGTTAATCTGTAGCCGTGTGCGGTGCCCCCCTCCACAGTTTTACACCTCGGTCATATCGTCGTAGTGCTTAGGCGAAGCCCTGCGCCGGTAACTTCATCATCACCGTCACCACCTCGTCGTGCTGACGAAACTCTCCCTCGGCCTCAACTGGATCAAGTGTTCGAGGGACGTCACCGAGCTGAACGTGCACAGATCGCGGAGGTGTCGTGCGTTCAGTACTTGATCGGTTGGACCGCGAAGACGTTCGACTACATCAACCGCGTTACAAAACGCTTCCGCTTTTGGTCTACGAGGGTACGTGGACACACTCTCCCCGCTCGTTGCTATGCTTCTCCTAGATAGATCTTGCGTGATCGTAGGCAATTTTTTTGAAATACTACGTTCCCCAACAGTGGCATCCGAGCCAGGTCTATGCGTAGATGTTATATGCACGAGTAGAACACAAAGAGTTGTGGGCGATAATAGTCATACTGCTTACCAGCATGTCATACTTTGATTCGGCGGTATTCTTGGATGAAGCGGCCCAGACCGACATTACATGACCGCGTTCATGAGACTGGTTCTACCGCCGTGCTTCGCACATAGATGGCTAGTGGGTGTCTGTTTCTCCAACTTTAGTTGAATCGAGTGTGACTACTCCCGGTCCTTGTTGAAAGTTAAAACAGCACACTTGACGAAAAATCGCTGTGGTTTTGATGCGTAGGTAAGAACGGTTCTTGCTAGAAGCCCGTAGCAGCCACGTAAAACTTGCAACAACAAAGTAGAGGACATCTAACTTGTTTTTGCAGGGCTTGCTGTGATGTGATAGGGTCAAGACGTGATGATATATAATTTGTTGTATGAGATGATCATGTTTTGTAACAGTTATCGGCAACTGGCAGGAGCCATATGGTTGTCGCTTTATTGTATGAAATGCAATCGCCATGTAATTGCTTTACTTTATCACTAAGCGGTAGCAATAGTCGTAGAAGCAATAGTTGGTGAGACGACAATGATGCTTCGATGGAGATCAAGGTGTCAAGCCGGTGACGATGGTGATCATGACGGTGCTTTGGAGATGGATATCAAAGGCACAAGATGATGATGGCCATATCATATCACTTATTTGATTGCATGTGATGTTTATCTTTTTATGCATCTTATTTTGCTTAGTACGGCGGTAGCATTATAATATGATCTCTCACTAAATTTCAAGGGACAAATGTTCTCCCTGAGTGTGCACCGTTGCGACAGTTCGTCGTGCCGAGACACCACATGATGATCGGGTGTGATAAGCTCTACGTTCACATACAACAGGTGCAAGCCAGTTTTGCACACGCAAAATACTTGGGTTAAACTTGACAAGCCTAGCATATGTAGATATGGCCTCGGAACACTGAGACCGAAAGGTCGACCGTGAATCATATAGTAGATATGATCAACATAGTGATGTTTACCATTGAAAACTACTCCATCTCACGTGATGATCGGACATGGTTTAGTTGATATGGATCACGTGATCACTTAGATGATTAGAGAGATGTCTATCTAAGTGGGAGTTCTTAAGTAATATGATTAATTGAACTTTAATTAATCATGAACTTAGTACATGATAGTATTTTGCATGTCTATGTTGTTGTAGATAAATGGCCCGTGCTACTGTTCCGTTGAATTTTAATGCGTTCCTAGAGAAAGCTAAGTTGAAAGATGATGGTAGCAACTACACGGACTGGGTCCGTAACTTGAGGATTATCCTCATTGCTGCACAGAAGAATTACATCCTGGAAGCACCGCTAGGTGCAATACCCGTTGCAGGAGCAACACCAAACGTTGTGAACGCATGGCAGAGCAAAGCTGATGACTACTCGATAGTTCAGTGTGCCATGCTTTACGGCTTAGAACCGGGACTTCAACGACGTTTTGAACGTCATGGAGCATATGAGATGTTTCAGGAGTTGAAGTTAATATTTCAAGCAAATACCCGGATTGAGAGATATGAAGTCTCCAATAAGTTCTATAGCCGCAAAATGGAGGAGAATAGTTCTCTCAGTGAGCATATAATCAGAATGTCCGGGTACCATAATCACTTGACTCAACCGGGAGTTAATCTTCTGGTTGATAGTGTCATTGAAAGAGTTCTTCAATCACTGCCACCAAGCTACAAAAGCTTCGTGATGAACTATAATATGCAAGGGATGGATAAGACAATATCCGAGCTCCTCGCGATGCTAAAGGCTGCGGAGGTAGAAATCAAGAAGGAGCATCAAGTGTTGATGGTCAACAAGACCACTAGTTTCAAGAAAAAGGGCAAAGGGAAGAAGGGGAACTTCAAGAAGAATGGCAAACAAGTTGCTGCTCAAGTGAAGAAGCCCAAGTCTGGACCTAAGCCTGAGTCAGAGTGCTTCTACTGCAAAGGGACTTGTCACTGGAAGCAAAACTGCCCCAAGTATTTGGCGGATAAGAAGGATGGCAAAGTGAAAGGTATATTTGATATACATGTTATTGATGTGTACCTTACTAATGCTCGTAGTAGCGCCTGGGTATTTGATACTGGCTCTGTTGCTCATATTTGCAACTTGATACGGCCATGACTAATGTCAGTGTTTCCATTGGAATTGTTTTGCGCGTGAGGTGTGGTCATCTAGATTGTTTCTCTCGTGCCGAGCCACAAGGTTCAAACCCTCTACTTCGTGTACATCGCGTGCGCGAGCGAGAGGCTACTTCTGCTAGAGGTGGAGTACCGTGAAAGATCGGGCCGCTACAACAGATCGGATCTCGCCATCAAGGTTCGATCTACATCAGGTGGTATTCAGAGCAAGGTTGTTCACGGTACAATATTTTTCTTCGAGTTCTATTGAATTTTTTACCATGAGGAAAGATTGTAGCTCGCAAATGATGATGTCGACGGAGAAGGATCCATTGCGTGCCTTGCCGTGGTACCAATGCTTCACGCGTGTGCGTGTAGGTCTGGCGAGTTGTGCAACCTTGATGAATTGCTATTCTGGGATGATTTTAGTGAGTCAGACTATGATTGATGCTTTGAACCTGCCGTTGATTGAACATCCAGAACCGTATGAGCTTTGGTGGAAGGACAAATTTGTCAAGATCATACATCGCGTCGAGGTACGGTTTATTCTATGTGGATATGGCGATCTAGTCATGTGTGATGTGCTTCCTATGCACATGCATACTTGTTCAATACTGCTAGGAAAACCATGGGCAGATAAAAGACAGTTGACATATCATTCGGTTGGCGAATTTTCTTTTGTTCGTGGAGGACAGTTCGTACCACTTGATTCGTACACATCAGAGAAGTATATGGCCGATCGCAAGAAGCGGGATATTGCTCAAGCTGCATCAGAAGTAAAGAATAAGAAGCTTAAGGCTACTGAAATTTGTGCATGCGTCGTAAAAACCGCAAATAAAAATATTGTTGAAGAGCTTAACCCGAAACCGAGGACAGTTTCGTTTCAAGGAGGAGAGGATGATACGGCCACGACTAATGTCAGTGTTTCCATTGGAATTGTTTTGCGCGTGAGGTGTGGTCGTCTAGATTATTTCTCTCATGCTGAGCCGCAAGGTTCAAACCCTCTACTTCGTGTACATCGCGTGCGCGAGCGAGAGGCTACTTCTGCTAGAGGTGGAGTATCGTGAAAGTTTGGGCCGCTTTAACAGATCTGATCTCGCCATCAAGGTTCGATGGTTTAGAGGGCAGAGATGTGTATCTACCAAAATATATTAGTTTTTGTGAGAATTACCCAGAGAAGGTCGCAGCTCTAGTACAAATTACATACATGCATACCAGGGCTTTGATGGAGACGTACTCATACAATGAAGAGGAATTGAGGATGTTGAACGTGCATGTTCCTAGCAAGAGTTACATGCGTGTGCATGCTGGGACATACACTAGCACGTTTGATTCAGGAGGAAGCATAGATAATTTTCCGATGTTTATTCAGAAAGAAAATACCAAATTTGCTAGTTTCGATCACATGTCTTACGAGAGGAAATTAGATATGGAGAGTCCATATTGGTTTAAAGAGGAGGAGATGCAGATAGAATTTTTATTTTTACACCTGCCTCGTAAGGAAAATATTAAAGACGTAATCAAGATGGTTGGATCGTGGGATTACATATCCTTATGTGCAACAGACTGGGGGCCGCCGGACTACACAGAAGATACGGGTCACACGCCACAAGTTAAGAGTCCATCGTATCTACAATTTAGTTATTTTAGGTAGTTAGTATTTTCTTGCCGAGATGTAAAAGACAACTACAAGTTTGAGTCGGTTGTTTCCACAACCATTATATATAGTTTAGGTGCGTATGTTTCAAGACCATGTTATTTTTGATATGAAATAAACATATGTGTTTTGAGGGTAGACACCCGTATCAAGTTTTGAGGTAGCTTTAGAAAACCTCTTTGTTGCGATTTCTGCGAGGAAATTGTTTTGCACGTGAGGTGTGGTTGTCTAGATTGTTTCTCTCGTGCTGAGCCGCAAGGTTCAAACCCTCTACTTCGTGTACATCGCATGCGCGAGCGAGAGGCTACTTCTGCTAGAGGTGGAGTACCGTGAAAGATCGGGCCGCTACAACAGATCGGATCTCGCCATCAAGGTTCGATCTACATCACAACTCGAAATATGGGCTACGGATTAAGCGAAGATTGGCTAAGGACGAGGTGACGATGCGCGTGGGAAATGGTTCCAAAGTTGATGTGATCGCCGTCGGCACGCTACCTCTACATCTACCTTCGGGATTAGTTTTAGACCTGAATAAATGTTATTTGGTGCCAGCGTTAAGCATGAACATTATATCTGAATCTTGTTTGATCCGAGATGGTTATTCATTTAAATCAGAGAATAATAGTTGTTCTATTTATATGAGTAATATCTTTTATGGTCATGCACCCTTGATGAGTGGTCTATTTTTATTGAATCTCGATAGTAGTGATACACATATTCATAGTATTGAAGCCAAAAGATATAAGTTTAATAATGATAGTGCAACTTATTTGTGGCACTACCGTTTAGGTCATATTGGTGTAAAGCGCATGAAGAAACTCCATGCTGATGGGCTTTTGGAATCACTTGATTATGAATCACTTGATGCTTGCGAACCATGCCTCATGGGCAAGATGACTAAGACTCCGTTCTCCGGAACAATGGAGCGAGCAACAGACTTATTGGAAATAATATATACTGATGTATGCGGCCCGATGAGTGTTGATGCTCGCGGCGGGTATCGTTATTTTCTGACTTTCACAAATGATTTGAGCAGATATGGGTATATCTACTTGATGAAACATAAGTCTGAAACATTTGAAAAGTTCAAAGAATTTCAGAGTGAAGTGGAAAATCATCGTAACAAGAAAATAAAGTTTCGACGATCTGATCGTGGAGGTGAATATTTGAGTTACGAGTTTTGTCTTCATTTGAAACAATGCGGAATAGTTTCGCAACTCACGCCACCCGAAACACCACAGCGTAATGATGTGTCCGAACGTCGAAACCACACATTATTAGATATGGTGCGATCGATGATGTCTCTTACTGATTTACCGCTATCGTTTTGGGGTTATGCTTTGGAGACAGCTGCATTCACGTTAAATAAGGCACCATCTAAATCCGTTGAGACGACACCATATGAACTGTGGTTTGGCCCAAGTTGTCGTTTCTTAAAGTTTGGGGCTGCGATGCTTATGTGAAAAAGCTTCAACCTGATAAGCTCAAACCCAAATCGGAGAAATGTGTCTTCATAGGATACACAAAGGATACCGTTGGGTACACTTTCTATCACAGATCCGAAGGCAATTCGTTGCTAAGAATGGATCCTTTCTAGAGAAGGAGTTTCTCTCGAAAAAAGTGAGTGGGAGGAAAGTAGAACTTGATGAGGTAATTGTACCTGCTCCCTTATTTGAAAGTAGTTCATCACAGAAATTAGTTCCAGTGATTCCTACACCAATTAGTGAGGAAGCTAGATGATGATCATGAAACTTCTAATCAAGTTACTACCGAACCTCTTAGGTCAACCAGAATAAGATCCGCACCAGAGTGGTACGGTAATCCTGTTCTGGAAGTCATGTTACTTGACCATGACGAACCTACGAACTATGAGGAAGCGATGATGAGCCCAGATTCCGCGAAATGGCTTGAGGCCATGAAATCTGAGATGGGATCTGATAACCCACAAGTATATGGGATCGCAACAGTTTTCGAGGGTAGATTATTCAACCCAAATTTATAGATTCGACACAAGGGGAGCCAAAGATTGAAAGTATTAGCAGCTGAGTTGTCAATTCAACCACACCTGGAGATTAATTATCTGCAGCAAGTAATCAGTAGCACAATAGTTTGATAGTAGTGATAGCAGCAATAGTAACAGTAACAGTGATAGCAGTAATTTTGTAGCAAGTGTAACAGTGATGATAGCAGTAGTAACTTAGTAGAAACAATATAGGATAAATTCGTAGGCTTTGGATCGGTGACTTGTTGGATAATATTCATCATGTGACAGTTATACCCTACGGCGATACGGCACTAGCTCCAGTTCATCTACGGTCATCACCGGAAGTGGGCCCGGTTGTTGTCACTCCGAGGTTGCCGGATCATAACACATAGTAGGTGACTATAACTTGCAAGATCGGATCTAAAACATAGATATAATGATGAATTCATAAATGGTTCAGATCTGAGTTCATGGCACCCGGGCCTAAAGCGACAAGCATTAAGCATAGCAAAGTCATAGCAACATCAATCTAAGAACATAGTGGATACTAGGGATCGGGCCCTAACAAAACTAACTCGATTACATGATGAATCTCATCCAACTCCTCACCGACCAGCGAGCCTACGAAGGAATTACTCACTCCCGGTGGGGAGCATCATGGAATTGGCAATGGAGATTGGTTGGTGATGACGAAGAACAAAGATCCCCCTCTCTGGAGCCCCAAACGGACTCCAGATCTGCCCTCCCGAGGAAGAACAAGGCTTGACGGCGGCTCCGTCTCGTGGATCGTGATAATTCTTTCTCCCTGATTTTTTTCTAGAATAATGTGAATTTATAGTATCAAGGGGGTCATGGCTCCCCCTCTCTGGTGGGTCTTGGCTCCAGAAATTCTTATTATTGATATAAAAAATCCTCGCAAAGTTTCGTTCCATTCCGAGAACATTTATTTCTGCACTAAAACAACACCATGGTAGTTCTGCTGAAAACAGCGTCAGTCCGGGGTTAGTTTCATTCAAATCATGCAAATTAGAGTCCAGAACAAGAGGAAAAGCATGAGAAAAAGTAGATACGTTGGAGACGTATCAACTCCCCCAAGCTTAAACCTCTGCTTGTCCTCAAGCAATTCAGTTGATAAACTGAAAGTGAGAAAGAATAACTTTTACGAACTCTTTTGCTCTTGTTTGCATAAATAAGCTTAAACAACACCCAGGTTTTTAGCCAATCAATATAACTAACCATGTCAATAATAACTCTCAAAGATTATAATGACTCATATCAATAACATAATCAGCTAGCGAACAATAATAAGATATCTCAAACAGCAACACGTTGTCAAAACAACCATGATATAATATGACAATAGTGGTATCTCGCTAGCCCTTTCTGAGACCGCAAAACATAAATGCAGAGCACCTCCAAAGTTCAAGCAGCGACTAAACATTGTAATTCATGGTAGAAAAGATCCAGTCATCACTACAAAAAAAAGACACATCCGTGACATTTTGGGCCGAACGAATTTTTTTTCTGTCATACTTATGACACTTCTATGACGATAATTGTGACAAAACCCGGTATCAACATAGACGTGGTGGGGTCCTACTTCTATGGCAAAAAATCATGACAGAAAATGGGCTTTTCGTCCTGGGCGGGCCGGAGACGCAGCTGCATGACATTCTTTGGCCCATCCATGACGGAAAAACCTTGGTAGAAGCGAGGGCGAGGAAAATATCGGAGAGTTCCCGGTTACGGTGGGTGGTCGGGGGCCGAGCGATGCGCGTTTCTCTCGTACGTACGCGCGTGTGTGCGAGGCGTTGGGCTCTAACTGAACCCGAGCGAGGCGTTGGGCTCTAACTGAACCCGAGCGATTGCACTGCAGGCTACGCGTTACTGAACCCGAGCGATCGATCGATCCCTTGCTGTTAACTGAACCCGAGTGATTCCTTCGCTACTGCTGCTAACTGAAGCCGATCGATGCTGCCTCTGGATGAACAGTGAGCGTTGTTGGGGGGTTTGGATGAATAGTTCCCGGTGGGGGGTTGGATGAACAGGACCCCGTGGTAGTACAGGTCGTTGCCGCTGGATGAACAGTACCCCGATCGATCGAGCCGGTGGAGGGGTGGATGAACAGGACCCCATGGAGGGCTGGATGAACAGGACGACCCCGTGGAGGGCTGGTTGAACAGTAGCGGGTGGAGGAGCGCGCGGTGGAGGCTGGATGAACAGGAGCCCGTGGATGAACAGTCGCAGGTGGAGGCTGGAGGAGGTCGACGGTGGATGAACAGGAGCCCGTGGAGGCTGGAGGAGGTCGACGGTGGAGATGAACAGTATCCCGTGGAGTCCCGTTTGCGGTACGCCACACCTCTCCCGATGAACAGGACCCCCGTTTCGACCGTAGCGCTCCAACACAAGTCCGTTTCCTCCGTTTTGCGGTACGCCACACCCCTCCCGATGAACAGGACCCCCGTTTCGACCGTAGCGCTCCAACACAAGTCCGTTTCCTCCGTTTTGCGGTACGCCACACCCCTCCCGATCAACAGGACCCCGTTGTGATCGTAGGAGGTCCGTTTCCTCCGTTTTGCAGTATGCCAGGCCTCGTTTCCATCGGCTATTCCGTCCAAGCCGGTTGGCTCCCGATGAACAGCACGCGTTCCGTTGCCTCCCTATGAACACGACACATTCCGTTGCCTCCCCATGAACATGATGACGACGCAGTTTCTCCATTCTGACCCAGCCATGTACACGAGCCCTGGCCATACGTATGCGCGAGTAGGCGTTCGAGACCCCGCCCGTATGTACGTATGTGGTCGTATTTTCTTTCTTGCACCCTGGCCGCTGTACGTACGTGTACATGCTACGTGCGTGCCTCTACTACGACACGTGCGCGCCTCTACTACGACACGTGCCCTTCCTTGCACGACCACGGTTAATCGCTGCAGCCTGCAGATAGACCGATCGACCAGTATGTACGTACATGTTCGCGACCAGAATGACAACGCTACGTATGCTTCGACCAGGTGGGTCCCGACTGTCAAGCACTTCCTTGCGTGCGAAGATGTAGCTGATGGGTCCCAGCAGTCAGGGGGCGAATCAATTTTTTTTGCCCGTAATATGGACGCACTTCCTTGCATGCGAAGATGTAGCTGGTCGGTCCCAGCAGTCAGGGGGAGAAAACATTATTTTTCAGGGTAAAAAGGATGCACTTGCATGCATGCGTCTATGGGCGTGGTGCGTCCCCACTGTTAGCCTCTCACGTACAGTCATCTTCCGATGACTCTCGGTTGTTGACCATGTTGACCACACCGTGCCGAGCGCACCAAGGCCGGTGGACGACGGCGAGGCCCCAGACTGGAACGACCCGGAGATGAGGAAGAGGCGGCAGTGGAGTCGCAGATGGAGAGGAGTGGGAAACTTGACTGGTTCAGGTGCGCGGCAGCACTGCCGCGGTGCCGCCCACGGGAGACAGGAGCAAGTACAGAGGTTGAAGAAGGAGCACGGCTGTTGGATTAACATCCAACGGTCCAGCTGCTAGAATCATTTGTTGATTAAGTTGACAAAGCCCTGCGTACACGTCCACTTAGTAGGCCCACAAGTCAGCCACCAAATCTGACGGGTCCCAGCTGTCAACGGGAGGAATAATTTTTTTCGCATAACAAGGAGGCACTTCCTTCCGTGCGAAGATATAGCCGGTGGGTCCCAGCTGTCAGGGAAGGAAACATTTTTTTCAGCTTAATAAGAAGGAACTTTCCTTGCGTGTGACCATGGACCACGTGGGTTCCAGCCGTCAGGCTCTCCACGTACAGTCCTCTTCCAATGACTCTTGTTTGTTGACCACGCCGCACCGAGCGCAGCGAGGCAGTGGACGACAGCGAGGCCCCAGACGGGAACGACCCGGAGATGGGAAGACGCGGCAGTGGAGTCGCAGATTGAGACGAGGAGAAGGGTTATAACTGGTTCTGGTCAGCGTGGGGCTGCAGTAGGTGGAGAATAACAGGAGGTGTGGAGGGGTGGAGGGATAGCCTGGCCGGCAGTGGGGTAGCGCTTTGCAGCGATGCGTGCTAAGCAGAGCCGCTAGCCGCCGGAGGCCGGACCAGGCGGTCCCGGCGACGCTGGAGGAAGAAGACGAGAGATTGAAGGTACATGCCGGCCGTTGGATATAAATCCAATGGCTGTGGATGTCATAATCATTTGTTGACCAAGTTGACAACGCCCTGCGTAGGCTTCGACGTACTGGCCCACATGTCAGCCTAGAAAAATGTGGCATATATTTAACCCATGTTTTGTCCATTTTCTGGGCTGGGTGAACAAATAATTTCGCGTCAATGCGGCCCAGTTATATTTTCTAAAAATCCCAGCCCATTTGCACTTTCTTGAAATAGACGAATTAGCTGGGCTCGTTATATATAATGTTAGGTTAGAAGGAGCAATTAATATCAAAAAAGAAACCGGAGCGACACATTATATATATATATAATTAACAAATTAGCAAGTTATTGCTCAAAATAAAAATAAACGCATTATTATTACATTGGTCCTTAAAATCTTTGCAAGCTTTTGTACGCAATCACCAGGATTTTCCTTGCGTGTGAGTCAAAAACAACTAGGATTTTCCTTCCCAACTTCTGTTAAACATTTACTTTTATAAGTTAACAACACGTGGGATGTTTTTATAATGTATATATAAGTCTCTATAAAATATACGATAATAGTAATAATATAAATATATATAATGTGGTTAGAAGGGAAAACATAAATTGGAGACAGCATTATCATTCTTATATATAGATAAATAGAACAGAGATCTGCGTTTTATTAAGAAAAATACATTGGGCTGCTGATCTTTAAGAAAAAGCCCATAGGCCGGTATGGACCTCAAAAAATAAGTTAAAACCACCGTCTCCGTATGTCCTGGGCTAGACATGTTAAAAAACAAAACCTAGGCCTAGCTGATACTTGTTCGCCCTCTGGAAAAAAATGATACCAACTAGATCCTCAAGCGAACTGGATTAAAGAGGGGGCCGGCGGTGCGACTGAAGAAGCACATCAGGAGCGATTTTTTTCTTTAGTGGATGGCTCTCGATGGTGTTTTTTTACTTGCCTCTGCACCATACAATTTGTATATTTAGCCTCCCAGTCCGTGGTGGACCAGCAGCCCATTTGTTGGGCGGGCTAACCTACAGAAACCAGCACTCGATTTTTCATCAAGCCCCCAAAAACAACGCAGTACTATGTTTGTTTTGAGGCCGAAAACATTACAGGAGGGGTTGAGCGGGGAAGGGAGGAAGACAGAGCAAAAAGATTAAAAAGAGCTGATGCGCCGTTGCTACCCTAACAAAGCAGGTGCAATTCTTCTCGGGAAGAAGGTGTGCCGTTGACACCCACATGTCACAAATCCCACAGTAGGCATACTAACAAGTTCACACACAAGTACAACAGAAAAGGTAAACATTCGTATCAAACTCAGGTTCACAGGACACGTTCATATTCATAGTCAACATTCACGATCAACAACTCAAAAGATTCATATATACACAAGTTCAGTATGTCTATGCATCCAAATGATTGATAGATCACACGACAATATTCATAGATAATTCACAAAAAGATTCAGATATACACATGTTCAGTATGTTTATGCATCCAAATGATTGAGATCACAGCCAATATCATCCATGGAAAAACTTTAATTACCTAGGGTACAGACTGGTAAATGGTGTTCAGTCGGAGGTACTTCTTGCTAAAATTAGTGCTTGTACGAGTAAACTTTCGAGTACATAAGAGGCAGCACAGACAATCTGAACTTTGGTTGTAGGTTTATCCTCAAATAGTGGCCTCATGCCGAGGGAGGTTTGAGCAACTTGGCCACTACTTTCATCCAATTAGTTTACTGGCTCATCTTGGTCCTGTAGCTCGCCAAAATTCTACATTGCACACAAGAAAGGAGGCGGTTGAGAAAATGAACCACCCAAATTTTTTGTGCAGTTCAAATGAAATGGAGCATCCCTGGCGTGCAGACTGATTAAGTGCCAGATGAATATACGCGTCAATCAACTTGTGTGGAATCTTTAGACTCCATGCCATACAGTTCGCTACCATATGTGCCGATAACCAAAAGGCACAAGTTGGGACCAAAGACTGGACTGCGTTTTTCTAGGCTATGCGCCAAGCAATATTTTTGGCGTTCACTCTCCTAATACTTGGAGTTTGACAACTGGTTGACGCTGGTTGATACTCGAATGAATATAGGCACTTCTTCTTGTCAACATCGATGCTTGTCTGAGTGAACTTTGGAGTACATAGCAGCAGCATAAGTACCTGTACATCTGATTTTTTTGTGCAGTTCTACTGAAATCACCCAATGTAATGATTTGCCTGCGAGTTCAGGCTCCAAGTTACTCCTTTATGAAATCGGCAAACAGTAGCACAATACCAAATTACCAATACATATGACAAGAACAATAATGAGGATAAAGACCAGTACCAACCTGTGTGAGGTAGCATATCAATTACTATTTCCTTTGAGTGGAAGCCGAGATAAGCCAAGCGACTGACAGCAAAGGAAGAATGCAAGCCCAGATTAGTGGCTGACAAGAAAGGAAGGAAGCTGTCGAGGCAATCAAGCACCCAAAGTTTTTGTGCAGTTCCACCAAAATCGAGCATCCCTGTTGGCACATATATTGAGAGAGTGATATTACTGTAATAGTGGGACTAGTTGATGAAGCATACACTAACAAATAGAAGCACCCTCATTATAAAGTGAGCAACATAGTAGTCTTGCTTAAAGAGAGGTATTTGTTTATTTAATCAGTGCCAATTAGCTCAGGACTCAAAGCATTGCCATGTATCATAGGTTGCAAAACTTTAACGTGCAAAGATAACGGAGTTTCTAATGACAGTAGCATGATACAAATAGAGATGAAAGCAAACTAATATGGATGAAGGCCTTAGGCCGGTACAAACTTGAGGAAAAAATCTTATTCATGTAGTCCCATAAGAGATGATAAAGCACTCACTGGAATCACTCAATAGTGTATATTTTGTGCACTTCAAATGTATGGTTGAAATCACTCTTGTTTACCAGTGCTGAGATTATATCGAAAGATTATCATGAACTTCCAGGAGAGTTAATGCACTAGCTGGGATACAATTCATTGTATTGTCTTGTGTAGTTCCACTAAAATGTAAGATTGGCACAACATGATCTCTGTTTGCACAAGTAGGAACAAGGTGAAACCTTCATTAGCTTGGTGAGAAAGGATAGAAAGACATTAGCATATTACTCTAACAGTAGCATCAAATTCATGATGGACAATACACAAAACATTGCCTCATTAAACCAATGGCAATAAATTGACATGCAAAACAATAGCACTATTATGTCATGACACTAATAATATTCCCTCCCTGCTCCACCACATGATTCACCTCCATAGACAAACATACACACGTACATGATTCAGCATAAGGTGCTACTAAAGATTTGTTTAACTCCGACAGGAAAATTAGGCAGCAATAAATTAGTGGTACTTAAGTACTCCTAATTAATTAAGTGACCTTGCAGGAGAGACAACAGAAGTGGAAGGGCTCCCTGGAGGATCGTCTCACATGTAAGGTAGACGTTGCCGGAGCCCTTGAATGGCCTCGACTGAGGCCTCTGGCTTCAGCAAGATCACCTTGGCACTGTTTATTCTTCTTCTTCTTCCTCTTCATGCTCTGTTTCTCTTTCTCCTCACCAGTTGGTGAAACCAAGTACATGATTGGCCTTCTATTTCTGAATTGGTTTTGTCAGTGAGGGAGTACAAGTGTACTAGTAAACAATAGCATTATTTTCTCATGGGAGTCGCAAAATAGAGATGAACACATGCATTAAATATCATTCTTACCTAAAGGAAGGTTATGGCGCCAATATGGATGATGAGGATTGGAACACATATCTCCCTTTGTGCAGTTCCACCGAAATGAATCAACTGTTCCATTCTGACATTCCAGTTAAACATCACAAAAGTCACTTCTTTTAAGAAGTGTTTTGTGCAATGCACCAAAAGGTCACAACAGCAACCTGGTGAAATGGATATCCCTATTTGCACAAAAAGCTACAATGGAAACAGTCAGAGTCTCAAACAATTACAGGAAAAAACATTTGGCTAAACTTGTCATGGCTTATAACAGTGGCATGGCTTCATTTTACCAGGGGCATTAGATTAAGAACAGCTAAATATTTGGTATAAGGGCATGGGACAGTGGGTGCACCAGCAGTCCAGCACCATGTACCTAAACAGGGGCATAAAGTGGTGATTCCGAGTTTATTGCCCCGAGAAACAAACATCCAAGAAACATATCTGGGTTGGTCCCATTTTTGTTCAATCTAGCCACCTACTCCTATGTGTGGGTAGCAAATCTAGTCCTAGTCATACCACTGTGTACAGCGTTACCCCAATATTTCCCTTTTCGACCAAGAGGCCGGTTGGATGACCAGTCTGTACTACTTTCACCCCCTTTCCTTCCTGTTTGTACCAAGTCCGATGTACATACTAAATTCCCCCACCCCCACTTTATTTCTTGTTTGAAACAAGTACAAGATTTGACTCCATGAAGTAGCTTTACCTCTAACAATAGAAGAAAAACAATAGGTGACGTTGGACCATCCGATCGAGAGGGGCTGAGAGGCAGAAAATGATGCACATGCAGCGACGTAGCGAGCTGGGGAAGTAGAGCTAAGGCAGTTTCGAAGGAAGATATACCTGAAGGTCGTCGGGATGTGGATAGGTGGGCGGCGGGAGGCCGGATCCGCCCACACTAGGGCAACTACGAAGGGATCGGAGGACCTCCCGCGCCGGCGCTCGGCCAGAGATAACGGTACGGCCGGCAGTGGGTCTCCTCCCTCACTGTCAACGACGGCCTAAATGCTGCCTCTCCTCCCCTTCACCGGCGAGGGGGATACGTCCGGATCTGTAACCAGCGGTGAGGATAGAAAGACACTGTTTTTTGAAGGGAGAAAGACAGTGTTACCACCACTATCTTGTTTAGATCTGGAGAGGATGAGAGTGTGTGAATAGAGCAACCCTAGCAAGCAAGCGAGGAGGCTCCGGCTATGTATACGTAGTGGGGTAGTTTTCCTTTTTAACTCCATCAAAACAATCGTTTAAAATTGTGTACGTGCCAGGTCGCCATTTTTTTAGCTGTTGATTGTTTTTTGAGATAGCTACCCGCTTATTCCAAGTGGTGTTACGGTGTGCTAGGTCGCACTTTGTATCGTTCAAGTCTGGTACAAGACCCTCCATTAAATGAACAACCACCCCCTCGTAAAAATTGTGAACAAGCCCATGGCTAAAATTATCAGAAACGTGGGCTGCCCCAACATGCATTATTATTTATATTTTCTACTCCCTCCGTTCCCAAATATAAGTCTTTTTAGACGTTTCAAATGGACTACAACATACGGATGTATGTAGACATATTTTAAAGTATGGACTCGTTCATTTTGCTTCGTATGTAGTCACTTGTTAGAATCTCTAAAAAGACTTATATTTGGGAACGGATGGAGTATGTGGGAGTATCCTCAAAACAAAATGTGAGAGTACAATATTTATTGGGCCCCTTTGTAATTGGTGCTAAATTTTGACCAAAGATTTAACTGACAAAATGTTAGTGCATGTTAACAAAAATTATATGTTTGATTCGTATTTGAACATAGTTTTCAATGATGTAGGGGCTGTTTGGTTTCCAGCCACATATTGCCACACTTTGCCACACCTCACCTTAGGCAAATTTGACCAAGTTAGGTGGGTGTTTGGTTCTAGCCACACCTAAGACAAGAATTTTTTTATTAGCAGTGAACCCCACATGTCATAGACACAAAAAGTGTGGCAAGATTCCCTTAGGCAAGCCAAAGTGGGTCTAACAATTTGAGCAACTCAAGTTAGGCAAGTGTGGCAAAAATAATGTGGCAACATAAGACAAACATAGTCACAATCCAAACAGCCCCGTAATTTTTTGTGACATGCATGAACATTTGGTTAGTTAAATTTATAGTCAAAATTTGGCAAGGTGCATCAAATCAACACATGCAAGTATCAAAAGGAAAGTCACGGCATGCATGCATGCGTTGTACTCCCTCCGTTTCCAAATATAAGTCTTTTTAGAGATTGCAACAAGTGACTACATACGAAGCAAAATGAGTGAATCTACACTCTAAAATATGTCTACATACATCCGTATGTTGTAGTCCATTTGAAATGTCTAAAAAGACTTATATTTAGGAACGGAGGGAGTAACTAATGCATCGGTAAACGCAAATTATTGAAATATATCGAGTGCAGTGCTTTGATGTGTCGCGTCAACTCGTACAAGACCGAGAAGTTTGATTACTACAACGCCCTCTCGCCTTAACCGCACCTGCCTTTGGCTGCATGACAGGTGGGCCACCCACCTGTTGGGCCCACCTGTCATAGACGCAAAGGCAGGAGCAGTAAGTCAATGAAGCTGCGTCCCTCCCTCGCCCATGAGCGTGGTGGCTGGCAGGACTAGGAGAAGCTTTCGTTCGCTACACGCTCTCCCTCCCGCACGCGGTGGACATGCAGCAGTTCAATCGGTGTCAGATGGCCAGAAGCATACTGTAGTACTCCTCCACTGCAGTAGTACTCCATCATTGTTCGACTTCCCGAAGAGGCGAAGAGCCAAGCGCAGCCCGGACGCTCGTGTGGCAGTTTCATGTGTAGAGTAGTCTAGGATAGCGTGTACCGTGCCTGTAAGCTTAAAATCATTGGGGTCGGCTCCATGCTTTTTTTTATTAAAATAATCTTCTGGCCCTACCTGTCATCCTGGTGATTCTAGTTTGCACGCTCATCTGGTCAAGACAGGAATATATATTTTAATTTGTGGTGGGTGAAATGTTAGAGGTTGCAGCAAATGGAGTATTGTACACTGCGGGTCTTTCAGCCAAGTTTAGAGGCAACCATGTGGGGCCAGTGCTATGATGTGTCGCGTCAACTCGTACAACAAGATGAAGCTTGATTTTACTACTACACGCCTTCTCCCTCGCCCATGCACGCTGTGGCTATCCTTCCCGCATGCGGTGGACGGACATGCAGCAGTGGATTCGATACAGGAGAAGTAGTAGTAACATCATTGTTCGTCTTCTCGAAGAGGCGAAGAGCCAAGCGCAACCCGAACGTGGCAGTTGCGAACGCTCGCGTGGCAGTCTTTGTGTAGGGGTGGGGTGTGGTGCGGAGCCTTGGAGCAGGCATATAGCCAGGCTCTTGCATGAGACAAAATTGCTATTTGAGCCCAGTATTGTAGTGCTAGTACTTGCTAGTATAGCCCTGTAAACCGGAAAGGAGTATTTGCCTTTCTAGAGATTTCAACAAGTGACTAGACTACACCGCGTGCAGTACTGGCTCAAATCTCAAATCTCATCAACCAAGGCATTTTGTGATTGGAGGAATGTATCTCATACTTTACAAAACTACCCTAATTAAACTCATGCATTAATTACGTAGTTCTCTCGTTTTCCTCTCCGCCTTGGTCGCGGTTCACAATATTGAGCACTCCTATATGACTAGCCGCTCTATCTACATGCGGGACATCAAAGCATCCGGGCCCGCGTGCCATCCACCAAATCACAGCGAGGTGCTACAGTAGAGACTCACTGTTCACCCCGGTGTGGCTGTCATGACCCGCCATATCACAAAACCTACCTTTACCAGCAGTGGTAAAGTGGCCTCAAAGTTGGACTGGACGAAGCAACCATCATTTCACTGGAACGCTCGTTGAAGCCCTTTCTCCCCTTTCTTGAAGAAAACCTCACTCCAGGCTACTCACTTCTGCCATTTTTCTTTTGTACCGACGAAGGAAAGGTGGGCGAATCAGTGATGCGGCTATATTTTCATTCCAAGAATCTTCTTTTTGCGAAGCACCGACCGATTCTCACAGCCTATTCTTTTCCCGTTTTCATTGCGATTGTGGTTTCCTTTCGATTGCTTTTTGTTTGTCAGTTCATTGATGGATCCTGGAGCACTAGGCAAAGAGTTGCCGGCGGACAACCCACTGGAGACAGCGATCTCCAGGAAGCGAGCACCGACCAACGAGTTGACCATGTTGGCGGGCCAACCCATGGAGACGAAGAACTCCAAGAAACAAGCACTGGCCAAAGAGTTGACGACGTTGGCGGACGAACTCCTCAAAGAAAGTTGGAAGAACAGCAAGGGCCCCACCGTGCCTACCCCAGAAACTCTAATGGCCACCTATGCGAGGCTCAAGGCCGAGTTTGAGGAGATAGTCGCCGTTGAGAAGCAGTATTCCCCTGGCAAGGTGATGGCCCCCATCGAGGATGAGGAGATGACCCCAGAGGGATGGGATCCCCCGGTGAGCTGCACAAGGTAAAAAATAATGGCTTACCATAGTTGTGGTTTTTGATTATTTGCAATGTGCTTGCTAATATGTTAGGGTTGTGCAGGTGCCGGTGGACGTCCTTGATGATTCCGTTGTCGCGGCCCGTCCTGTGGACAACGCCCCAGAGATCGTTTTCGATGTCGCGGTCCGTCCTGTTGACATCGCCCCGGAGATCAATTCCGATGCCGCTGTCCATCCTATGGACATCGCCCCAGAGATCGTTCCGATGTCGCGGTCAGTCCTGTGGACATCGCCCCAGAGATCGATTCCCATGCCGTTGTCCATGTTGTGGTCATTGCCCGAGAGATCGATGACAAGAAATAGTTGGTCGCGCTAATCCTTCAGGGTAGTTTGCATTGCCCTGTGTTTAATTACCAGAACGATGCGTGTTATCAAACCATCTTAGGGCTAGTGCACTGTCTTGTGTGGGCGGTACTTGCTACTTTTGTTTGATAGTGAATCATGCGAACCCTCTCCGAGTTATGGAAACAGATGTATCCTCACCAGCTTTTGATGTAATATATCGCATGCTTAGATGTAAGTTTGCACTGTTTATCATATCAGCAGGCTTGTTTGATGATTCTTGGTGTTAGTAGGCTAGCTACTGTGCCAGCTATGCTACTTGCAAAAACACTCACCGAAGAGAAATGTTGGGGCTAATGAGCTCATGGTGTGCTTATACTTATCCGTCGTCGATCGGCCAATAGCCCAAGCTCCTAAAATTGTAGGCTTAGTGATCGATCAGACAATAGTCGACACGGATACATTCAGGCCTCATGTGGTTCATAGGGTAGGAAAATCGTAGCAAAAGTACAGAGACGTACAACACAAAATCATAGCAGTACAGAGATGTACTCCCTCCGTTCCAAAATAGATGACTCAACTTTGTACTACTAACTTTGAAACGGAGGGAGTACAAATCCTAGGCGGGCTAGTTTGGCCTAACGGGTTTCAGTGATATGACGTGGTACAGTGCCGTCCAGTCTTCGCGTGTGGTAGCAGTATTGCGGGTACAGTAAGTTTTCTTGAAGAAGTGGAATTCAACGAAGTCATGATGGTTCCTTCGTCCGACCAACTTACAGTGGGAAAGGTTGGGCCTGCGCTATGACCGGGGTGGACCAGGATACTACCTAGTGTTGACTATAAGGTTGGCTATAAAGGTTACAACTTTTTCTCACTTTCTCTCTATCTATTTCCTCTCAAATGTTTTTTACCTTTCTTTTTTTAGACACAATTGTTTTTTATGCCTATTTTTTTTAGAATTAGTTTTTTTATACCTAGGAGCACACGTATAGACGGGCTCTTGCAGAGCCCACTCCTTGACTTTGTCAATACCTCTCTCTCCTCCACATAAGCGGGCTTATAGGCCAGTATTTTACTGGTATTGCTTGCAATGAATGCGGGCAGCTGGCGTCTGAGGGGGGAGGGCTTGGAAGCGGTCCAGACTCCCGCATGGCCCACCTCACATTATCACCATATATTTCTTGGAGTCCGTGCGCGGCGGGCGGCCGATCTCTTCTCCCTTCCCCGTCTCTCTCTTCTCAGCCGATGCCCGCCGAGCGATTAGATTTCGGCTATCGATGGTTTATTCAATTGCAGTCCCACATGTCAGTGAAATTGCAAGACAACGCGTGTCCCTTCTGGTGAGCGGCGTGCGAGCCGGACTGTCGGGGGTGCGACGCGTACGAGTCGTGAGTGTGCCGCCTTTTCTTTTGAACTTGCAAAGTGAAACATTTTCATGCGATCGATCGATAGAAATCTAAAACAAAATGACGAGGGTGGTGCTTTCCCGCGCGTTAGGCGGGCTAGTTTGAGTGATATGACGTGCTACAGTGCCGTCCAGTTGCTCCATTTTTATGTAAGCAAGAGTTTACACTCTTACGTGGGAGGAGTGCGAAACACGGTGGATCTGATTTTGATCGAGGGATAACTGTTCCCTGCCAAATAATGGAGCACTGTTAATCTCTAGAGCTGGCCCACAATTTTACACCGGCATCTGTCCGAGGACACTGATGGATGCCATCCAATGCTACCCGCATACCTTTCGACAACTATATGAACTAACTGTACGAAATTCGTGCAAACAAAGCAAATTTCAAATTAACCGGATGAAATTCATTACATTTCGAAAACTTTTCCTACAAACTGGACGAAATTCATTACATATTTCGCACAAACCGTACTAAAACCTACTGTAAACCTAATCTAAACACGCCGGCGCCCGACCACCATGTCCGTTCATGAACCCGAGAAAGCCGGCCATTCCCTTTGCCTCCTCCTCATCCGCCTCGATAACCTCCTCCTCTGGAGCACAAGGTTCTGAAGATTTCCGCCTCCACGTCGCCGTCAAGCAGCTAATCGGTCACCGATGTTTATCCCACCAAGCTTGGCGTCGACTGAGTGGAGGAACGGTGGCCTTCCTGGGACCAGAGCGGCCGCGACCTACCGTGTACTACTCTTCCTCGCTGCCGGCTGCGCCTGCGGACGCGTGCCGGCTTCGTGTTAGTGGCGGCGGAGGGCGGCCGGGGGGGGGGGGGGGAACCGGCGATCTCCTTCGTCTGCTCCTGCAACAGTATGTCCAAGAGAGCTTTGGAGCGCCAGGAGGCCATGGTTGGAGTGGTGCCGACAGAAGGAAGGGAGCGGAGGAGAATGAGTATGGGTCTTTGGCTCTGGCTGGGACCTGGGGCTCAAGTTAATATAGCGAGCGAATGGCAATGAGCCGCGACAGACGGATGGACGGCTGGCGCCGGAGTAGGTTCGTCGGGCGTGAATGCGGACGCTGCTTCAGTGACTTAACTGCAGGTGCGTTGGGTCACTGACATGTGGGACTAACGGGCATCTGGCCCGCATGTCAGTGACACACCAATTGCACCTGCAGTTAAGTCCGGTGAATGCGGCATTGCCGTTTTGGAGAGACGGTGAATGTTTCAGGCGGGAAGCGCGCGCTAGCGATGGAAGGGGTTTCGGTAGGCCAGGGCGGTCAGACGCTGGCGTGGTGGTAAAATGTGAACTCATGGATGATGAGCCTTTGACGTGTATGCGGCACGTATTGACAACCAGGCATCCATGCAACCGGTCTTGTCGCCAGCTAGCCTTTGACCACCACCATTAGACACCACACAACCATGCATAACTTACTAATAATGGACGATCGATCAGACACACACTCGTGTGCAGTGGCACTATGATCGGTCGCTCACGATAGTACATACTCCGTACCGTAGTACCCTCTCTAACTAGGCTATTTTATATATTGTCGTTATGATGGACGATATACATGAGCAAGGCGCCGAGTCCCGAGTATGACCGTTGGTGTTGAGCCTGGTGAATACATGCTCGGCGTTCGTGGAGGCCTCCATCAAACGTCTAAACAGTAATGTCAGGCACCGCCGGGGCGCGCAGGTGACGGGGCTCGCCGTTTGCGTTGCGCCATGAGCAGGACTTTGATTGAGAGGGCGACATGCATGCATTAGCATGGTTTGACAGCGTGAGTGTCTGCACGCGTACATGCTACTTGCCTCTATGGGCGGTGTGCACTAATGTGTGCATCATGTATAATATAATGACCAAAGTGAGCTATCAACACAAGTTTTCGATGACCGCCAATGCATTTTACTCTGTAATAAATGACCAGGATTGAAGGGGAATCCAAATTTCCTTCATCTTCTGTCCTTGAGCTCTTGACAAACCAATGCACTATACGATTGTCCGGACACTCCACCCCAGAGCTCTCACCAAGCGTCGTACATGCCACCGCGCCGCACACTAACAGGTAAGGAAGCGATGGCATCCCGCCGCGCCGAGTTCCTTGCCGCCCACGACCACACACAAAATGGTAGGGAAGCGATGGCATCCCGCCGTGCCGAGTTCATCGCCACTCGTGATGTCACACCTACCTGGGCGGAATTTGAAGCTGCCAAGGCCGAATGGGCGGTAGAGCAAGAGGCGGCCAAAGCCACACAAAGGGAGCGGAGAAGTCAGAAAGCACTCAAGAAAAGAGAGGCCTGCCGCCGCAAGAAAGAAGAGGACGCACGCGCTGCTGCGGAGAGGTCGGCGGAGATCCAAGCACGGTGGGGTGTCGCCGACAAAGCCGGGAAGGAGAATGACGACGTCTGGCCAGCATGTGAGAAGTAGTAGTACTAGTAGTTAGTGTGTGTGTCTGTGTCTGAGTACGAGCATGTACCAGTACTACTATTTACTATTGTGGTTTTTAGAGCAAATTACCAGTACATTAGCCTAGACTCAATGGAAAAATTCCTATCCTATGCATCAAATGGCATCTCTTTCTCTATAGGAATTGAGATGCATGTCATCTCAGTTCCTATGATTTTCATATTCCTATAAAATTCCTATCCTATGAACGAAAGGAGGCCTATGCTGGAGTAACTACTGTAGCTAGCAGTACTGCTGGTACAGTAGTTTTCTTCAAGAAGCGGAATTCAACGAAGTCATGATGGTTCCTTCGTCCGAGCAACTTCACAGTGGGAAAGGTTGGGCCTGTGATTTGACGGCTCATTAGTCATTATTACTGCGGCGCGATGACCGGGGTGACTCTCCCTTGGAGTTCTGCGTGCATGGCAAGTGGACCAGGATGGTCGACGTCCCACATGTTGGCGAACGGAAGTATTCTTTCCGATATCGAGGAGCAAGGAAACCGCGTGGTATAGTATCACTGCTGATTTATATATTTTTTTCTGATGAATGCTAGCGTTTCAACTCTTACGACGAAGGAGTGCCAAACACGACACGTGCTGGATGTCCCACACGTCAGCGAAAGGAGTGGGACATGAACAGCGTGGTAGAGCGTCTCCACTTCTTCCACTTCTGGGTCGGAGACCACACGTAGTAGTACTAGTGGTATGAACGATACAAAGTGCGACCCGGAGAGAAAGACACGTCTAGTTGGAAGGTCTCGGGGCATACACGTAAACAAATATAAAACCTAATATGTGCCTCCAATTAATATAGTAGTAGTAGAGTACTTAGGCACGTACTCCATAACATCACCGTGCATTGCACGTACAACATTTAGTGGTACGTAGTAAGAGACAAATGCCTATATGCCACGCATGTTCATACTATTTGTGCCTTTCTACTTCACTTACTGCGCTACATTACTCAGGTTCGTACGTCCACTCCTGGGTACATGTCCATCTCGTAGTTCCAGTCCCACGTGTTCTTCATAGATGGAACGATCCATATCATCGCAGTTAGTGCGGCTCCCCACGATGGAGACTCATCCAATCTATGGCCAGCCTCGGCGCGAAGGAGTCGCGTGCACCGGGAAGCGACACTCACTCGGCCGTCGTGCTGCTTCAAAGCCGGCGCCAGTGAGAGGTCGCCTCCGCTCTGGCCGGGCATTAATGCGGCACTGACGCTGACCGTTTCACGCGGGAAGCGCGCGCTGGCAAGGGAGTATTGGTTTTGAACCGTTTCAGGTGTAGTACTGGTAGTTTGCAAAACCACTCAATTATTGCACTCAGTTTCCTAAGAAATTGTGGTAAAAAACGTTACTCCACATCCCGCTTCCCTTCTCCTTCCTCTTCCACTGCCCGCGCACGTCCGCGGGAAGCGACCGGTCAACCCTTATATAGGAGTGCTAGCACAAAAAGATGCATGCATGATCACTAAAATTTCCAGATTAAAGCGCCGCTCCGGCGGGAGTATGGCGTATGTCGTTACCTTCGGCCGGGCCATGGCTACCGGGTGACGGCGACCAGATAAGAGGCGGCGGGAGGGGAATGAATGCAGCTACTATTTGGGTTCGCCGTCCGGCTTAAATAAATGCGCACCATCACGTGTACTCGCGGGTGGACAAATTGTAACATACGTGTCTGCTTAAGTGGGCGTCACGTAACTGGTGTGTGTGCGAGATTCTGAGAGACAGAGTGCGTGTGTGTGACTCTACTCTTCGGACATGTACTCAACCTTTTGCATCGGGATATAAGTATAATGGTATTACACTTTAGCTAGTGATTTACGTGGCCATGTTAACGTGGTTGTGTAAAAAAATGTCACTTCCTGCTCGTGATTTGCGTTATATAATTACAAGCAAGATGCTCGTGCATTGCACGGAACATCAATATGCATTTTTTTACAAAACACCTGTTGTGATTGACCCATGCAGGAGTAATCCCATGTGTAAAAACTAATGATATCTCGAGAATTTTATCGGAAAACTGGTATCTCGAGAATTTCATCAAAAAAATGAAAGATGAGAGATAAGGTGAGGAGGAGTGGAGCGTGGTGGTGACTGGTGGTCGGACTGGGCGGAGGCATGGGGATGGACGGCGCCGGCAGGCAGCAGCGGCCACCATGCTAGATTGTTCCAGAGACTTCCTTTTTTAATTGCTCAGCAATGAGGTTGTGGGAGATAAGGATGTGGAGAGAGGTGCGGGTATCTTTTGTAAAATTATCATAGTTTGCTTTCTATCCGTCAGATATGGATCAGACGGTCTATATTACAAGATGGCAGGCACACCATCATCACCAACTCGGTTTTTTATAAGAGTAGAGATGATAAGTTTGCTAACTACTAAAGTAAAGTGGAATTTGTCTATGTTATACAAGTAAATTAAGGTGATTGTTTATCATACGGGTAAGGTTGGACGAAGGGTGGTAGGAACAAATGCTCTGCCTAGAGCATGTATGTGTGAGATGGAGTCTTAGTGTGTGTGTGTGTGGGGGGGGGGGGGGGGGGGGGGGGGGGGTGCCTGCATGCGCGCGCGCGTGTGTGTGTGTGTGACGCGGGGTCCTCGGTGGCAGATGTAACTTAAGTGTGCGTGGCTTCATCATAGAGAGGTGATGTGTATGGCAGAGGCCACCAACGATGGGGTGCGAGAGAGAAAAGGCCCGTAGAGAGGGAAGAGAAGGTGTGTGCGCGTGAGAGGAGTCGACATCGAGAGAATGTGTTTGTTCGAGAGACACCGAGGAAGACTACTATATATCGATGGTGCATGTAGGCGGCAGTTAAACGAAGGGATGGTCTTATTAGTTTTGGGGATATAGGGGAAGAGTGAGAGGGGGGTAGCTAGAAGGAGATTGTTAAGTGTGAGTGTGTGTTTTACCCATCCAGACGGAAGTTATGTGCACACAAGAAGAGAACGATTCGATGTGGCGTTAGGGTTGAGGGTAATTAACTACGTATGGAGACATAGATACCTTGAACATGCATGTGCGAGAGGTATACATGTATACGTGGATGTGTGTGTGTGCCTGCGCGCATGATCGAGATAAAAGAAAGAAGACATAAGTCATAAGATCAACGACATGGGAGATACGGATCAGTATGACAATATGCATGCATGTGAGAGTGTAGGGAAGAAGGCCCAACAATTGAGCATGTGTTTTTGTCTTTAAGAGATAGTGGCGTGGGCTGGAGCATGCATCTATGGCAAGCAGAGGGAGTGAGACACAATGATTGTGCAAAAGAGATCAACCTATAAATGCATGTATGGAGAGACATATATAGTGTGGGTGATAGGAAGCAAGAGTGCGTGCGAGAAAGAAATGTTGACGGAGAAACTACAGATAGATACAGAGATGGAAATGCTAGCTAGAGGGACATCGGCTAGTTTGAGTGTTGGAGATGACCGCCGGGTGGTTCAGAGGGTGAAGTTATGTGTGTGTGAGAGAAAGATAAAAAGAGGGCACTTGACTGCATGTAGAGAGAAACATACATAGTGTGCGTGATAGGAAGCAAGAGTGAGGGCGAGAAAGAAGGTTGATGGAGAAACAGATAAATAGAAAGATAAAGATGCTAGCTAGTGTGCGTTAGAGATAGGAGTCGAGTGGATCAGAAGGCTGAGTTATGTGTGTGGGTGTGAGAGAGATGGAGAAAGGGTGCATGTGACTCACATACAAACAAATATCAGAGAGAAATGAGATCCCGAGAGACGGAGTTTTGTGTCTGCGAGAGAGAAAGATATTTCACAATGAGAGTGATAGCTAGAGAGACATATGAGGGAACGCAAGATATCTCTAGGGAGAGAGAGTGTGTGTGGGCGACATACAAGAGAATGGTGGAGAGATATGAGACCTTGGGAGACAGAGTTTGTGTTTGTGTGTGAGAAAGAGATATTTAAGAGGAAGAGTCGTAGCTTCTCATACCCAAGGAGCGAAAGACATCTCTGTGTGAGAGGGTGTGTGCGAGTGGCACATAGGGGAATAGTAGAGAGAAATGAGACCCCGGGAGACGAAGTTTGTGTTTGTGTGAGAGAAAGAGATTTCACATGGAGAATCATAGTTAGAGACACATAGCAGGGAGCGAGATATACTTAGAGAGAGATAGAGTGATGGAGGTCGAGGGAGAGAGTACCGTCAGTGTGTTGCGAAGATAAAAAGATCATTGTCGACATACAGGTAGCACGAGAGATACCCGAGAGACAATGAATGCGTATAGGTCTAGAGAGATACTCCTATATAAGCATGAGTGATAGCTATATGAGATGAATATCTGTATGAAAGGGGATTCAAATATTTAAACTAGAGATCACGACATCGATAATATCATAACGCAAATTGGTGTATAAAACATGCATATTTATTTGAATTTGGGCACATGTGTAATGTTATATAGTTTATCAATATTAGTGATCCATAGATTCTTTAATTAGAGACAATGCATGGTTTATATGCAATTAATGTCTAAACGGTATTACACTATATGTTGCGTGTGTGAAACACATTATACATGTTTGAGAAGTAAAAAAATAAAAACCCGCATGAAACACACATTAATTGGAGACAGTTAGCGAGGAATGCATACATTGGATTTCAACATAAAGTGGTTTCAAATATTTGAAAATCCAAATTAAGATGGATACAGCCTTATGAATCTAAGATCATGCCAATTGTAAACCATATTTATGTATAAAGGGTGTTGTGCTTTTGAAAGTATATATATATATATATATAAAATGATGTATAAAGAATTTTATTCCAATCGAAAATGGATCCCGCCCGAAAAAATAGAATCAAACTGGATTCGAATTGAGTTGGCATGGTAAACGTGCACTCTTGCTCTGCAAAAATTTGAATGAAGCAGGGAAAGTCATAGTAACCGCCCGAAACCAAAATCTGTGAGATGGAAATTACTGCCTATCCCTGCCACGCAAAGCCTATCCGCTCGATTTCTATAGGTTTCGATAGGGGTAGGTTTGTAATTTCACTCAAACGTGACATAACCGCCTCTCACCCGGATTCATACACGATGGGCGCCAAAACACAGTGTCTACTCGGCCGAAATCGACTCCCTCCCCGATTCATACACGGTGGGCGCCAAAAACAAACTATCGTCGGCAAATATTCGGTGTATGCGAGATTACCGTCCTATCCCCAACCGACTAATATTGCTATGATGTAGGAAATTTTAAACGGGGGCTAAGTTTGTAAATTTCCTCGCATTTGAGACAAGCGCGCCCTGAAGACATGGTTCCCCCTTCCTCTCTCCCTCCATTTCCCCATTCGTACTTCGTGGGCGCCAAAATGTTGGAGAACGTAGCAGAAATTCAAAATTTTCTACGCATCACCAAGATCAATCTATGGAGTAATCTAGCAACGAGGGAAGGGGAGTGCATCTACATACCCTTGTAGATCACTAAGCGGAAGCGCTGCAAGAACGCGGATGAGGTAGTCGTACTCGTTGCGATTCAGATCGCGGCCGAATCCGATCTAAGCACCGAAGAACGGTGCCTCCGCGTTCAACACACGTGCAGCCCGGTGACGTCTCCCATGCCTTGATCCAGCAAGGAGAGAGGGAGAGGTTGGGGAAGACTCCGTCCAGCAGCAGCACGACGGCGTGGTGCTGGTGGAGGAGCGTGGTACTCCGGCAGGGCTTCGCCAAGCACTACGAGAGACGAGGAGGGAGAGAGGTAGGGCTACGCCAAGAGGGAGAGCAAATCATGTGTTGGGCAGCCCCCATACCTCAAGTATATATAGGGGAAGAGGAGGGGCTGCGCCCCCACCTAGGGTTCCCTCCCTAGGGGTGGCGGCAGCCCCCAGATCCCATCTGGGTGGCGGCCAAGGGGGAGAGAGGGGGGGGCGCACCTAGGGTGGGCCTTAGGGCCCATCTGCTCCTAGGGTTTGCCCCCTCTCCTCTTCAGGGCGCCTTGGGCCTTGGTGGGAGGCGCCCCAGCCCACCTAGGGGCTGTTCCCTTCCCACTATTGGCCCACGTAGGCCTCTGGGGCTGGTGGCCCCACCTGGTGGACCCCAGGGACCCTCCTGGTGGACCCCAGGGACCCTCCTGGTGGTCCCGGTACGTTACCAATAGCACCCGAAACTTTTCCGGTGACCAAAACAGGACTTCCCATATATAAATCTTTACCTCCGGACCATTCCGGAACTCCTCGTGACATCCGGGATCTTATCCGGGACTCCGAAAAACATTTGGTAACCACGTATATCTATTCCCTATAACCCTAGCGTCATCGAACCTTAAGTGTGTAGACCCTACGGGTTCGGGAACCATGCAGACATGACCGAGACGTTCTCCGGCCAATAACCAACAGCGGGATTTGGATACCCATATTGGCTCCCACATGTTCCATGATGATCTCATCGGATGAACCACGATATCGGGGATTCAATCAATCCTGTATACAATTCCCTTCGTCTACCGGTATATTACTTGCCCGAGATTCGATCGTCGGTATCCCGATACCTTGTTCAATCTCGTTACCGGCAAGTCTCTTTACTCGTTCTGTAACACATCATCCCGTGATCAACTCCTTGGTCACATTGTGCACATTATGATGATGTCCTACCGAGTGGGCCCAGAGATACCTCTCCGTTTACACGGAGTGACAAATCCCAGTCTCGATTCGTGCCAACCCAACAGACACTTTCGGAGATACCTGTAGTGCACCTTTATAGCCACCCAGTTACGTTGTGACGTTTGGTACACCCGAAGCATTCCTACGGTATCCGGGAGTTGCACAATCTCATGGTCTAAGGAAATGATACTTGACATTAGAAAAGCTCTTAGCAAACGAACTACACGATCTTGTGCTAGGCTTAGGATTGGGTCTTGTCCATCACATCATTCTCCTAATGATGTGATCCCGTTATCAACGACATCCAATGTCCATGGTCAGGAAACCGTAACCATCTATTGATCAACGAGCTAGTCAACTAGAGGCTTACTAGGGACATGGTGTTGTCTATGTATCCACACATGTATCTGAGTTTCCTATCAATACAATTTTAGCATGGATAATAAACGATTATCATGAACAAGGAAATATAATAATAACCAATTTATTATTGCCTCTAGGGCATATTTCTAACAGTCTCCCACTTGCACTAGAGTCAATAATCTAGTTCACATCGCCATGTGATTAATACCCAAGAGTTTACCAGAGTGAATAATCTAGTTCACATCACCATGTGATTGTAATGAATCCAACTCCCATGGGGTTTGTTCATATCTCGCTTGTAAGAGAGGTTATTAGTCAACGGGTCTGAACCTTTCAGATCCGTGTGTGCTTTACGAATATCTATGTCATCTTGTAAATGCAGCTACCACGCGCTACTTGGAGCTACTCCAAATAACTGCTCTACTATACGAATCCGGTTTACTACTCAGAGTCATCCGGATTAGTGTCAAAGTTTGCATCGACGTAACCCTTTATGACGAACTCCTTTTCCACCTCCATAATCGAGAAAATTTCCTTAGTCCACTAGATACTAAGGATAAGTTCGACCGCTGTCATGTGATCCATTCCCGGATCACTATATTACCCCTTGACTAACTCATGGCAAGGCACACTTCATGTGCGGTACACAGCATAGCATACTGTAGAGCCTACGTCTAAAGCAGAGGGGACGACCTTCGTTCTTTCTCTCTCTTCTGCTGTGGTCAAGTCTTGAGTCTTACTCAATACTCACACCTTGTAACACAGCCAAGAACTCCTTCTTTGCTGGTCTATTTAGAACTCCTTCAAAATCTTGTCACGTTATGTATTCATTTGAAAGTACTATTAAGCGGTTTTTGATCTATCCTTATAGATCCTGATGCTCAATGTTCAAGTAGCTTAATCTAGGTTTTCCATTGAAAAACACTTTTCAAATAACCCTGTATGCTTTCCAGAAATTCTACATCATTTCTGATCAACAATATGTTAACAACATATACTCATCAAAAATTCTATAGTGCTCCCACTCACTTCTTTGGAAATACAAGTTTCTCATAAACTTTGTATAAACCCAAAATCTTTGATCATCTCATCAAAGTGTACATTCCAACTCCGAGATGCTTACTCCAGTCCTTAGAAGGATTGCTGGAGCATTGCATACTTGTTAGCATCTTTCAGGATTGACAAAACCTTCTGGTTGTATCACATACAACCTTTCCTCAAGAAAATCGTCGAGGAAACAATGTTTTTGACATCCTATCTGCAAGATTTCATAAATAATGCAGTAACTGCTAATACAATTCCAACAGACTCTTAGCATCGCTACGAGTGAGAAAGTCTCATCGTAGTCAACTCCTTGAACTTGTCGGAAAACATCTTAACGACAAGCCGAGCTTTCTTAATGGTGACACTTACCATCATTGTCCGTCTTCCTTTTAAAATCCATCTGCACCCAACAGCCTTACGACTATCAAGTATTTCTTCCAAAGTCTATACTTTGCTTTTATACATGGATCCTCTCTCGGATTTCATGGCCTTGAGCCATTCATCGGAATCCGGGCCCACCATCGCTTCCCCATAGTTCGTAGGTTCATTGTTGTCTAGCAACATGACTTCCAAGACAGGATTACGTACCACTCTGAAGTAGTACGCATCCTTATCGACCTACGAGGTTTGGTAGTGACTTGATCCGAAGTTTCATGATCACTATCATAAGCTTCCACTTCAATTGGTGTAGGTGCCACAGGAACAACTTCCTGTGCCCTGCTACACACTAGTTGAAGTCATGGTTCAATAACCTCATCAAGTCTCCACCATTCTCCCACTCAATTCTTTCGAGAGAAACTTTTTCTCGAGAAAGGACCTGTTTACTTCCAGATCTGAAACAGGAGGTATACCCAACTGTTTTGGGTATTCTATGAAGATGCATTTATCCGCTTTGGGTTCGAGCTTATCAACCTGAAACTTTTTCACATAAGCTTCGCAGCCCCAAACTTTTAAGAAACGAAAAATTAGGTTTCTCTAAACGGTGTCGTCTCAACGGAATTGCGTGGTGCCCTATTTAAAGTGAATGCGGTTGTCTCTAATGCCTAACCCATAACCGATAGTTGTAATTCGATAAGAGACATCATGGTATGCACCATATCCAATAGTGCAGTTATGATGTTCGGACACACCATCACACTATGGTGCTCCAAGCGGTATTAGTCGTGAAACAATTTCCACAATTTCTTAATTGTGTGCCAAACTCGTAACTCAGATACTTATCTCTATGATCATATCACAGACATTTTATCCTCTTGTCACGACGATCTTCAACTTCACTCTGAAATCACTTGAACCTTTCAATAATTCAGACTTGTCTTTCATCAAGTAAATACACTCAGCATCTACTCAAATCATCTGTGAAGTAAGAACATAACGATATCCACTGTGTGCCTCAGCACTCATTGGACTGCAACACATCAAATGTATTACTTCCAACAAGTTGCTCTCTTGTTCCATCTTACTAAAAACGAGGCCTTTTAGTCATCTTGCCCATGTGGTATGATTTGCATGTCTCAAGTGATTCAAAATCAAGTGAGTCCAAACGATCCATCTGCATGGAATTTCTTCATGCATATATACCAATAGACATGGTTCACATGTCTCAATCTTTTCAAAACGAGTGAGTCCAAAGATCCATCTACATGGAGCTTCTTCATGCATTCTATACCAATATGACTCAAATGGCAGTGCCACAAGTATGTGGTACTATCATTACTATTTTATATCTTTTGGCACGAACATGTGTATCACTGCGATCGAGATTCATTTTAGGTGCAAGACCATTGAAGGTATTATTCAAATAAACAGAGTAACCATTATTCTCCTTAAATGAATAACCGTATTGCGATAAACATAATCCAATCATGTTTATGCTCAACGCAAACACCAAATAAAATTATTTAGGTTTAACACCAATCTCGATGGTAGAGGGAGCATGCGACGCTTGATCACATCAACCTTGGAAACACTTCCAACACATATCGTCATCTCACCTTTAGCTAGTCTCCGTTTATTCCGCAGCTTTTATTTCGAGTTACTAACACTTAGCAACCGAACCGGTATCTAATACCCTGGTGCTGCTAGGAGTACTAGTAAAGTACACATTCATATAATGTATATCCAATATACTTCTGTCGACCTTGCCTGCCTTCTCATCTACCAAGTATCTAGGGTAGTTCTGCTTCAGTGACCGTTCCCCTCATTACAGAAGCACTTAGTCTCGGGTTTGGGTTCAACCTTGGGATTCTTCACTAGAGCAGCAAATGATTTGCTGTTTCATGAAGTATCCCTTTTGCCCTTGCCCTTGCCCTTCTAGAAACTAGTGGTTTTACTAACCATCAACAATTGATGCTCCTTCTTGATTTCTACTTTCGCGGTGTCAAACATCGCGAGTTGCTCAAGGATCATCATGTCTATCCCTGATATGTTATAGTTCATCATGAAGCTCTAATAGCTTGGTGGCAGTGACTATGGAGAACCATCACTATCTCATCTGGAAGATTAACTCCCACTCGATTCAAGTGATTGTAGTACTCAGACAATCTGAGCACATGCTCAACGATTGAGCTTTTCTCCCTTAGTTTGCAGGCTTAAGAAACTTGTCAGAGGTCTCATACCTCTTGACGTGGGCATTAGTCTGAAATCCCAATTTCAGTCTTTGGAACATCTCATATGTTCTGCGACGTTTCAAAACCGTCTTGTCGCCACAATTTTAAACCGTTAGCATCACACACTGAACTATCACGTAGTCATCAAAACGTGTATGTCAGATGTTTCGTAACATCTACAGACGACGCTCGAGGTTCAGCACACCGAGCGGTGCATTAAGGACATAAGCCTTCTGTGCAGCAATGAGGACAATCCTCAGTTTACGGACCCAGTCCGCATAATTGCTACTATCAACTTTCAACTAAATTTTCTCTAGGAACATATCTTAAACAGTAGAACTAAAGCGTAAGCTATGACATAATTTGCAAAGACCTTTTGACTATGTTCATGATAATTAAGTTCATCTGATTATTTAATGAACTCCCACTCAGATAGACATCCCTCTAGTCATCTAAGTGATACATGATCCGAGTCAAACTAGGCCGTGTCCGATCATCACGTGAGACGGACTAGTCATCATCGGTGAACATCTCCATGTTGATCGCATCTACTATACGACTCATGTTCGACCTTTCGATCTCTTGTGTTCCGAGGCCATGTCTGTACATGCTAGGCTCGTCAAGTCAACCTAAGTGTTTCACATGTGTTCCGAGGCCATGTCTGTACATGCTAGGCTCGTCAACACCCGTTGTATTCGAACGTTAGAATCTATCACACCCGATCATCACGTGGTGCTTCGAAACAACGAACCTTTGCAACGGTGCACAGTTAGGGGGAAGACTTCTCTTGAAATTTTAGTGAGGGATCATCTTATTTATGCTACCGTCGTTCTAAGCAAATAAGATGTAAACATGACAAACATCACATGCAAATCATAAAGTGACGTGATATGGCCAATATCATCTTGCGCCTTTTGATCTCCATCTTCGAGGCGCGGCATGATCACCTTCGTCACCGGCATGACACCATGATCTCCATCATCATGATCTCCATCATCGTGTCTTCATGAAGTTGTCTCGCCAACTATTACTTCTACTACTATGGCTAACGGTTAGCAATAAAGTAAAGTAATTACATGGCGTTTTTCATTGACACGCAGGTCATACAATAAATTAAGACAACTCCTATGGCTCCTGCCGGTTGTCATACTCATCGACATGCAAGTCGTGATTCCTATTACAAGAACATGATCAATCTCATACATCACATATATCATTCATCACATCCTTTTGGCCATATCACATCACATAGCATACCCTGCAAAAACAAGTTAGACGTCCTCTAATTGTTGTTGCATGTTTTACGTGGCTGCTATGGGATTCTAGCAAGAACGTTTCTTACCTACGCAAAAGCCACAACGTGATATGCCAATTTCTATTTACCCTTCATAAGGACCCTTTTCATCGAATCCGATCCGACTAAAGTGGGAGAGACAGACACCCGCTAGCCACCTTATGCAACTAGTGCATGTCAGTCGGTGGAACCTGTCTCACGTAAGTGTACGTGTAAGGTCGGTCTGGGCCGCTTCATCCCACGATGTCGCCGAATCAAGATAAGACTAGTAACGGCAAGTAAATTGACAAAATCGATGCCCACAACTACTTTGTGTTCTACTCGTGCATAGAAACTACGCATAGACCTAGCTCATGATGCCACTGTTGGAGAACATAGCAGAAATTCAAAATTTTCTACGCATCACCAAGATCAATCTATGGAGTAATCTAGCAACGAGGGAAGGGGAGTGCATCTACATACCCTTGTAGATCGCTAAGCGGAAGCGTTGCAAGAACGCGGATGAGGTAGTCGTACTCGTTGCGATTCAGATCGCGGCCGAATCCGATCTAAGCACCGAAGAACGGTGCCTCCGCGTTCAACACACGTGCAGCCCGGTGACGTCTCCCATGCCTTGATCCAGCAAGGAGAGAGGGAGAGGTTGGGGAAGACTCCGTCCAGCAGCAGCACGACAGCGTGGTGGTGGTGGAGGAGCGCGGTACTCCAGCAGGGCTTCGCCAAGCACTACGAGAGACGAGGAGGGAGAGAGGTAGGGCTGCGCCAAGAGGGAGAGCAAATCATGTGTTGGGCAGCCCCCATACCTCAAGTATATATAGGGGAAGAGGAGGGGCTGCGCCCCCACCTAGGGTTCCCTCCCTAGGGGTGGCGGCAGCCCCCAGATCCCATCTGGGTGGCGGCCAAGGGGGAGAGAGGGGGGGCGCACCTAGGGTGGGCCTTAGGGCCCATCTGCTCCTAGGGTTTGCCCCCTCTCCTCTTCAGGGCGCCTTGGGCCTTGGTGGGAGGCGCCCCAGCCCACGTAGGGGCTGGTCCCTTCCCACTATTGGCCCACGTAGGCCTCTGGGGCTGGTGGCCCCACCTGGTGGACCCCCGGGACCCTCCCGGTGGTCCCGGTACGTTACCGATAGCACCCGAAACTTTTCCGGTGACCAAAACAGGACTTCCCATATATAAATCTTTACCCCCGGACCATTCCGGAACTCCTCGTGACGTCCGGGGTCTCATCCGGGACTCCAAACAACATTCGGTAACCACGTATATCTATTCCTTATAACCCTAGCGTCATCGAACCTTAAGTGTGTAGACCCTACGGGTTCGGGAACCATGCAGACATGACCGAGACGTTCTCCGGCCAATAACCAACAGCGGGATCTGGATACCCATGTTGGCTCCCACATGTTCCATGATGATCTCATCGGATGAACCACGATGTCGGGGATTCAATCAATCCCGTATACAATTCCCTTTGTCTACCGGTATATTACTTGCCCGAGATTCGATCGTCGGTATCCCGATACCTTGTTCAATCTCGTTACCGGCAAGTCTCTTTACTCGTTCCGTAACACATCATCCCGTGATCAACTCCTTGGTCACATTGTGCACATTATGATGATGTCCTACCGAGTGGGCCCAGAGATACCTCTCCGTTTACACGGAGTGACAAATCCCAGTCTCGATTCGTGCCAACCCAACAGACACTTTCGGAGATACCTGTAGTGCACCTTTATAGCCACCCAGTTACGTTGTGACGTTTGGTACACCCAAAGCATTCCTACGGTATCCGGGAGTTGCACAATCTCATGGTCTAAGGAAATGATACTTGACATTAGAAAAGCTCTTAGCAAACGAACTACACGATCTTGTGCTAGGCTTAGGATTGGGTCTTGTCCATCACATCATTCTCCTAATGATGTGATCCCGTTATCAACGACATCCAATGTCCATGGTCAGGAAACCGTAACCATCTATTGATCAACGAGCTAGTCAACTAGAGGCTTACTAGGACATGGTGTTGTCTATGTATCCACACATGTATCTGAGTTTCCTATCAATAAAATTTTAGCATGGATAATAAACGATTATCATGAACAAGGAAATATAATAATAACCAATTTATTATTGCCTCTAGGGCATATTTCTAACACAAAACACCCTCTCCACCCCAGCCTCCTCCGTCCGCCATCCCATCCACCGCCGTCCTCCTCCACCATGCCGGAGCTGATACACCGACGCCGTCGGCCATTACAAGAGATCGACCTCTCTCATCCACGGCTTCGGATAGGGATCCTTGCATCCCGTCCTCTCGCTTCATCCCCACCGTCGTCCACCTTGCCGGCGCCGCTCCCACGACCGTCTCGTCCACCGCGCCCAGCCACCGCCGTCTACCCTCCTAGATCTGCTTCCACGCGGCCGACAGCCATCGCTACCGCAACACCGTCAAATTCTCAGCAGATGCATACACGGTGCCGCACCAGAGGCGGTACTCTTTCATATCTGCTCAACTTATTTATCGCAGCAAGAAAATAGACCGCCACTGCTTTACTCTGATTTCTTGTCCATCACTTACTTGTTAGTTGAAAGCAAACATTGGTTGCGAAGTTGCCTTTTTCCGGTTTGCACCTTCAAATCCACTATGGCACGCTCAACACTATACTCGCAATGCTTATGGTTTTCCCCTTCTATATTCCACACTAGTTAAATGACAGTAGACTAAATTTCAAAATTGGGTCAGTCAATTTTTGAGAGCTCGCCGGAGTTCGCCGGTGCGACGGAAGGGGCTCGGGTGGGGACGGTGGTGGGGCCTTGCCGAACGAAGAAAACTCAACGCGGGTGGGGTGTGGGGGTGGCAGAGGAACACAGGCAGTGGGGGCCAGTGGTTCGGCTGGCGGCCCGTGCAGTGTTCTGTATGGGAAGCACAGTACATTCCTTGTCAGGAAGGGGAGCAGGGACATCTGCAGTCGACACCTCTATTGGGCCGGTTCTGCTAAATGATTTCGCACTTCGAGTTGGTCTGCCATAATACCCCGGAAATGGTGGGAGCAGCGCGGTCTTTGATAGACTAAACTGATAGTAACAGTTGTGCGCCTTCAGATGAATAGAGCTGGCCTGTAGGTGATCGATAGCTGCATATTAGTAGCGGCAAAACCCTATGTTTTCCAGCCAGTTACGCTTTCCCGATTTATTTATGGTGGTTATGGTGTACCCCTATTATTTACACTATGATCTGCCTACTGGCTCTCCGCTCTCGTTATCATGGTTTGGCAATAAACTTTCTATATGGTATATTATGAACCTATCATCTGCCAACTATCCTTACATCTGGGGCCCCAACAGGGAGCCTATTTTTTGTGTAGTTGTGCCAGATTATAATAATCTACTCACCATATTACAGCACACATGGGCTCTCTCATCAGAATCCAGTGATAGCACACAAGGGTTTACAGGGAGCCTCTATTATATTACAATATCCTCTGCATTACAAAGATAATCTCACTACTATTTGTGTTTTCATGCTTTATAGATATTATACGTAATCACAATGAATATAAGAATGTGCACATCAGAAGAATATTGCGGAACAGTTCAATGGGTAACAAACTTGGCATCAAGGGATTGAGGTCCATTGTGGATGCAATGAAACCCACATGCTCCCGACCTATAGATTCGTATTCAGAATATGATCCTAATGACTATTCTGAGCTCAAGGAATCAAAGGTAGATGGCCTATCCTATTCACCCAATAAGGTGCCTGTTCTAATTTGGCAAGGTTTTATTGGTTGCACATATCTTGCATAAGGTGTCCTGCATTTCTTTTGCTTCATTTCACCGCCATCTGCTTAGTTTACTCATGGTATATGTGAAGATGCCATGCCCATCCATTATCAACACCTATTCCATTTGTCATCATACCATGTTTTTCCATTCAAATGTTGTTCTTGTGTTTCAGACATCCAAAAGGAAGAGGGTGATTGTAGAACCTGAAGGAGTACAAGCAAAGTCCTTGAAAAAGGTGGTGCTACCAGAGAAATCACATAGCACTCGACGTATATTGGCGATAGAACTAGCGCCACAAAACCTAGGATATCGCAACTATGCTGGTCCCTGCTTTGCTCTTGTGAGTACCTATTATCCTATCGCTGTCCTTACATTCATACCTGCTGGATTATGTGACATCATTGTGCATTATAGCTTGCTTATCCACTGTTCGCGCCAAACTATCAGATCTATATTAATGCTTAAATTAATGTAGAATAAACCCAATGCCTATGAAGAAATTTAGTTCTGCATTGTTCTTGTAAGTATCTGTTGTCCTTATATTTGTCAGCTAGTTCTTCATGTACACTTTGCAGCTTATTTTCCCTTGTCCTCCATTTTTCTACACATCAGATCTACATTTACTCTTGCCAAAATATTGAATAAAACCAATGTTACTAAAGAAGTTTAGCTCCGCATTGCTCTTGTCAGTGCCTTCTGCCTGTATGCTGTATTTACATTTGTACTCTGCATCTTAAGTTAAATAATCGCCATTTGTTCCTATATTTTCACATCTATATTTACTCTTAACAAAATGTAGAATAAAGGCAATACTCTTGAAGAAGAGTGTGAGGTAAACTTCTTGAATTGCCCCCCATCAATATGGACAAGGCCTTTATAGAGCCTGTCTTCACTACTAATGTAAGTTTGTTCTCCTCGAGCCTTCAAACTTTGTTGTTTATATTTGGATAGCTATGAGTGCAAATGCTGTTTATTTTTGTCGTCTGCATCAAATTGCTTGTTCAGAGTTTATAAACATAAGTTTGTCGTTCTCAATTTCAGTCTTTAGTTGTACAATCTAGTTCCTTATTCGTACCATGTAAAATAAACTAAACATAGCAAGTTATCTTCTTTAGCACTATGTGTATGCTTGTGTTCTTGATCTGTAATCCAGTGGTGTGGTGAGACTACCAACAACAGCACAATGTCATATCTTGCTATGTCTCAACTAGGAACAATGCCATATTATATTAATGTTATTTAAATCATGTCTCTTTATTTACCTATCTGAAATGGTATAAATTGATAGTACACTCACCATTCATGCTTATACATTGTTTAGAACTACACCTATGCTTGTGTTCTTGATCTGTAATCCAGTGGTCTGGTGAAGCTGGCCGCTCCTGCACAATGTCTCAACTATGAACAATGCCTATTATGTTAATGCTATTGTAAACCGTGTCTCTTTATTTCTGACAAAGTAATGAGATGAATTGACAGCGCTGATGCTTATACGTGCAAAACCTGTTATCTACCTACTTGTTTCTCTTTCAGGGTGACAACACTGCTGCTAGGAAGAACCGCCACAATGATAGTGAGACGAACCCATTGTTTGTCCCTCTAACACATATTCCAGAGGAGAAGGCAAAACATATTGAGGGTAGGGATACAACCACGAAGTCACATCTTGATGTAGTTTCAAACTTACTCGGTGACACAAGCTCGATGAAGTCGCCGGCTGAATCTGTTCGACTTCTTTAGTCTGAAATTCAAGCAGAAATACATGCTTCCGCTCAAATACGACTGGAACTCCAATCTCTATGCAAGATTAACCATAAGTACATAACATTTATTGATGCTATGCAACTTAAGTTGGTGGATATGAGCACCAAAGAAGCACAGTCTCATCAGGTTGCTAAGCTGCTTGTGCTGCAGCTGCTGGCCCGAGCTAACCTTTCTTGAACTGTGTTGAAGTGCTGTCGGTTCTGTCTATTATTTTGTCCGCCTGTTAACTTCCACTGGTGGCGACCTGCCCAGTTTATGTAATCTGTTGTTTGGTTGCCCTTTATTATAACTGGCGGTGAACTTTGATGCCGAGGGGATGTAATATGCTGTAATTTCTTTGTTGTATAGTCTAGGTTTATTCTTGGTCGGTATGCTGTAATTTAGGCCGGAAGGTTTAGTGGATCGCAGTGTTGTCGGTCTTCAGGGTGGCCCGTTACTCATATGGGCTAAAACGTGGGCCTATAATCATCTTGGGCCATTAGCAGGTCTAAACCTTATGGTTATTTCCCGCCTTTAACATGCCGAGTAAAGTTCTGGCCAGCTGGGCCAGAGAATACAATGGGCTTTTAACAGGCTAAAACCTAGATTGGGCTAGCGTTGAGCTGAAAAATTCATGGGCCAATATAGGCCGAAACTTCCTAAGGCCCATGTTTGGCCCAAATAGGACGGGCAGTTAACAGGCCAAAATATATCTCGGGCCCGTTTGGCCCAATAAAATTATGGGCTTTAAGCAGGCCGGTATCTATGCGGGCCATAGGCCTAAAAGTGTCACGGGTCATTATCAGATGGGCTGTAAGCAGGCCGTATTCAACGCGGGCTGTAATTAGGCCCAACTGTTACACGAGCCATTAACAGGCCGGTAGGCCAGTTGGGCTGAAATTTTTCCACGAAGACTATGGGCCGTTAAGAGGCCTAAAGTTACTTCGGACAAGAAATAGCCCAGTGTCTGCATGGGCCGTTGGATGGCCTAAAGTGAAACCGGGCAGACAACGTCCCAGATGCACCACAGGCCGCTAACAGGCCAAAACTATTATTAGGCCGAACTGGTAAACGGGCATTTAACAGGCTGAAATACAAACCTATCTTAGAATGGGCCCAAAAAAACAGTGGCCTGTTAACAGGCCTGATCTGATATGGGCCGTAATTTGGCCCAAAACATGGCAGGCTGTGAACGGGCCTGATCTGGTATGTGCCTCAATTTGGCCCAAAACATAGTAGGCTATTAACTGGCCAGCCCACTAGTGCCTGAAAAAACATGGTGGGCCTTTAGCTGGGCCAGCCTTTTCACCGGAATGGGCCTCTGTTGGGCCGTGCCACGTGTCGACGTATCATAGGCGCCTCCTGTCCAATGAGTGGATGACATCTGTCCCAACAGTGAGCAAACATGTGTTTCCTCCGGCCAATGAGTATTTTACACGTGGAAAATCCCCATTGGTCCGGGCTGTTAACGGGTTATCAGATCCAAAACCGGACCTGATAGCTTAACGGCGTTCCGTTACGGTGGATGCCACGTGTCGGTCACCCTTGACGAAAGCACTTCTATGACGCGCGATTTATCGTCATGGAAGTGGACACTTCCGTGATGATAATGTTGGTAATGTCATGGAACACTTCTACGATAGCACAGGTATGACTATCTTGATTCTGTCATAAAATTGTCATGGATGTACATGCATGACAGAAAACGTGACCTACTGTGACAAACACGTATCATCACAGAAGTGTATTTTTTTTGTAGTGCATGATGCACCCAACATTAGCTACACACAATGCATAAATCATGACAACTGTGCTCCCTCAGTTTCTGGCGCTTGTTTTTAGAAGGTGGTGACACAACATAAAAGTAAATAGGTAGTCCCTTCGCAGAGGGAAGCAGTGATTTGCAGAGGTGCCAAAGCTCAATTTTTAAAACAGAGATAAATGATATTTTGAGACATGCACCCTTCTTATTCACTTCACGACCATCAGTTATCAACATCTTCCATGCTAAGCACGCTAGTGGCGCTTCCCAAGCGATAAAAGTAAAGGTTTTTGACTCCATTGGGAGTTTTTGTTTGATTATTTAAGAGATGAACTCTTTTTCATGTTTGCAGTTTGGGATTGGGCATCCCTTTTACCGCCCTTTTCTCGTGCGATGGCGAGTGAATAAACACTCGGCCTGAGAATAACCAGCTTAGCATGGAAGGTACCGACCACCTCCTGTCGTTCCATGAACGATCCAGGCACACAAAACGGATAATTTTTAGAAGTTTTTAGAGGTGGCACATGCAAATTACTTAGGACGGCAGGGTAATACCGCATATAGGTAGGTATGGTGGACTCATCTGGAATAACTTTGGGTTCAAGGTTTTTGATGTACAAGTAGAATTCCCACTTAGTATAGCCGAAGGCTGGCAATTTAGATTGAGAAGCGGCCAGCTAGAGAGCAACAACGATCATAACCGTGCATTATGCATAAGTAACATTGGACACTAGCATGAGTACGATATGAACACCATGAACATAAATATTATAGAGGCTATGTTGGTTTTGATTCACTACATGCATGAACTGTACCAAGTCAAGCCAGTCAAACATTCAGAGGAGGATACCATATCATCATACTGCATCACAATCATTTTAACGCTATGTTGATATCCAAGATAAATCATTATCCGCTCCCAGCTATTTATGCATGGCATGAGAAACTATAATCTCTAATTGTCATTGCAAACATGTTTAATCATATTGGGTTGAAGCCTGGATACTAGGTTAAACATATTTATACAAACAGAGCAAGACGAGTTCATACCAGTTTCTCTTTGCCATGGTCAGTTCATCGAATATCGTCATTATTGCCTTTCACTTGCACGACCGAATGATATGAAAATAATAATAGTGCAAGAGTGCCATGGACTATGCTGGAATCTGCAAAACATTTTATTCAACAGGAGAAGACAAGGTAAAATGTGCTCTTTATTAGTTCAACAATTATTCATATGAGAGCCACTCAACATTTTCAGCATGGTCTTCTCCTCGGTAAAACTTGAATAAAAAGGAAAAGAAATTTAGAGAAACACACTGAAATATTTTTGGAGTTTTTGGTTTTCTTCAACAAGCAAATAAAAATAAAAAAACGAGAAAAACTATTTGCACGGGAAAGCTCCCAACAAGCTAAAGAAGAACAAGGGAATCTTTTTGGGTTTTCTTTTTAATACTACTACTAAGCATGCATAGAAAGTAAATTACTATAACTAATTTTTTTGGTTTTTCTAAAGTTTTTCAAACACACAAGAAGAAAGCAAGAAAATAAATCTAAGCATGGATGATATAATGAAAAAAAGTGTGGACACCGACAAATAGGATAAGTGGACATGAATGTAAAGTCGGTGGAAAACACGTACTCCCCCAAGCTTAGGCTTTTGGCCTAAGTTGGTAGTCGATCAGTAGCCTGGATGGTAGTAGGGATCCTGAGGAGCAGGCATCCACTCATCCCCCTGCTGAGGCTGCTCCTGTGTTGCCTCCGCAATAGCCTAAGCGTTCCGGTAGGCGATAATGTCTGCAGGCATAATCCGGTATCCACCCTAGCAGCAGAATCAAACAAAGCAGGTGCAGGCAATGGAATAACATCACGAGTTTTAACGCTAAAAACCATGTTATAAGGAATGGCAATATCAGGACGATCATGTGCAAGAAAGTGATGGTGATCCATGGCCGCACGGTCTAGGTAAACCTTAGCCAGAGGGTAATCATGCGGGCGTATCCCAACATTGAGGTGGCGACCAAACGAGTAGCAAAAATCCCACCATGTATTTCACCCTGAGATTTACTAAGATGGAGGCGACGAGCCACAATAGCTCCCAAGGTATAAGTGTTGTCACCCCTCTAGTGCTCAGCGTAAAATAGCAAAGTCTGGTGCGCTGAGCGCACCTACTTTCTTTCTAGCAAGTAGACACTTAGCAACAAATAAAGCAAAATAATGTACAACAGGAAAGTGTAGGCTAACAGCCGTGGTGGCTGACACCCCTCTCTCATCTCCCACTGTCAAAGTGCGATAAAAATCCTCAAACCTAGCCGATCTAGGCTCAGCTAAACTCCCATCAGAAGGGATCATGCAAATGTCACAAAATTCAGTAAGTGGTATCTGATGGTTTTCAGCATATAAATCAAAGCTCACTTCAGGAGGATTATTTCTAGGCAAGAAAGTAAAGCTTTGAACAAAGATGTTCGTGAGGATTTGCTGCTGGTCACACTCATTTGCGATGAAGTTGGTGAGGCCGGCATTGGCAATATATTGCATAAACTCCTCAAGAATTCCAGCCTCTTGCAGGAACGGGGTGTGCGGCCATTCGCATGGCTGTACCTCCGCCAACCTCCGAGGGTGGAGATCACTATCAGAAGACTCCCCAATAACACCCTTGGAGTTCTTCTTAGAGCCAAACTTCCTGAAGATATTCATATCCGTGTACAATTTTCTGAATATAAAATTTTTGAGGTGACAAAAATTTGTCAAGAAAACTTTATAAAATTGATAGCAACTACTCATAGGGATACATAGAGGCCGTAGCAAGCATTCAAACTACTTAGAACACTAAGAATTCAACATGCAAGCACATCTACAGCAGCACTAAGAGTAGCTAATTATTCAAAGTATAAACCACTAAAACAAAAACTAATTGGACAAATGGTGGAGTCACATACCAAGAAACAATCCCCGGAAACAGTTTTGGAAACGGAGCTTCGAGCAAAGAGATCGAAATCCGCGGGTTTGAGCTCAAGAACACGGGAGAGAGAGCAAGGGTGATTTTTTTTCTCGAGGTAGGTGACAATGTGGGATGATGAGATAAGTGAGGGGGCCCACGTGGGAACCACAACCCCCCAGGTCGCGCTACGGGGTGCTGGCTCGCCCTGGTGGGTTGTGCCCACCTGGTGCACCTCCCTATGGTTATTTTCGCACCAAAAATTCTTAAATATTCAGGAAAAAATCATATAAAATTTTCAGGGCATTCTGAGAACTTACATTTTTTGGTCATTTTTTATTGCACGGGAAATTCAGAAAATAGACAAAACATGGCATTTTATTTTATTTAACTAATAAAAACAGAAAATAAAAAGTAGGGACATCAAGTAGTGCTTACTAAATTCATCAACTTCATACCATTCAAAAATGATTCATTAATAACGTTGATCAAGTCTTACTAACAACCACTTTCCATTAGCATGAAACTGAAGAACTTTCATAAATCACTAAGTTACCTCAATGGGGATATGCATTTCCCCAACAATAAGCATTTCATATTTATTTTTGACAGTAGGTAGAGGTATTTGAAAACTTCCAATAGTGATTGTCGGAGATTTTTCAATAACATTAATACCATTCACTTGGAATTGTTTCTTCGGAAAGTGCACCGTATGCTCATTACCATTAATATGAAAAGTGACCTTGCTTTTATTGCAATCAATAACAGCCCCTACAGTATTTAAGAAGGGTCCACCAAGGATAATCAACATGTTGTCGTCCTCGGGCATCTCAAGTATAACAAAGTCAGTCAAAATAGTAACATTAGCAACAACAACGGGCACATCCTCACAGATACCGATAGGTATGGCAGTTGATTTGTTAGCCATTTGCAAATATATTTCAGTAGGTGTGAGTTTATTCAAGTCAAGTCTTTTATATAAAGAGAAAGGCATAACACTAACACTAGCTCCTAAGTCACACAAAGCAGTTTTCACATAATTATTTTTGATGGAGCAAGGTATAGTTGGTATTCCCGGATCTCCAAGTTTTTTAGGTACTCCATCCTTAAAGGTATAATTAGCAAGCATAGTGGAGATTTTAGCTTCCGGTATTTTTCTCTTATTTGTGATGATGTCTTTCATATACTTTGCATAAGGAGGCATTTTCAGGATGTCAGTCAAGCGAGTACGCAAAAAGACTGGCCTCAACATTTCAGCAAAGCGTTCAAATTCTTCATCATCTTTCTTTTTAGATGACTTGGGTGGAAAAGGCATAGGTTTTTGAACCCACGGTTCTCTTTATTTACTGTGTTTTCTAGCAATGAAGTCTCTTTTATCATACCTTTTATTCTTAGGTTGTGGGTTATCAAGATCAACAGGTGGTTCTATCTCAACATCATTGCTTGGTTTTTTTTTCATTATTTGGTTGAGTGTCTTCATGAACCTCATCATTATCTTTTTCATTATCACTAGGTGAGTGTTCATTACTAGATTGAGTTTCAGCATCAGAGATAGAAGTTTCATTTTCATTATCAGGAGGATTTGCTATTTGATACGTCCATTTTGCATCATGCTTTTCTATCGATATTTATTGCATTATGGGCTGTTATTACACATTATGTCACAATACTTATGCCTATTCTCTCTTATTTTACAAGGTTTACATGAAGAGGGAGAATGCCGACAGCTGGAATTCTGGGCTGGAAAAGGAGCAAATATTAGAGACGTATTCTGCATAGCTCCAAAAGTCCTGAAGCTCCACGGAAGTTATTTTTGGAAATAATAAAAAATACCGAGCAAAGAAAATACCAGACGGGACCCACACCCTGGGCACGAGGGTGGGGGCGCGCCCTACCCCCCTGGGCGCGCCCCCTGCCTCGTGGGCCCCCTAGTGGCCCTCCGGTGCCCATCTTCTGCTATATGAAGTCTTTCATCCGAGGAAAAATCATAAGCAAGCTTTCCGGACGAGACTCCGCCGCCACGAGGCGGAACCTTGGCGGAACCAATCTAGGGCTTTGGCGGAGCTGTTCTGCCGGGGACACTTCCCTCCGGGAGGAGGAAATCATCGCCATCGTCATCACCAACGATCCTCTCATCGGGAGGGGGCCAATCTCCATCAACATCTTCACCAGCACCATCTCCTCCAAACCCTAGTTCATCTCTTGTATCCAATTCTTGTCTCTAAGTCTGGGATTGGTACCTGTAGGTTGCTAGTAGTGTTGATTACTCCTTGTAGTTGATTCTAGTTGGTTTATTTGGTGGAAGATCATATGTTCAGATCCATTATGCATATTAATACCCCTCTGATTATGAACATGAATATGTTTGTGAGTAGTTACGTTTGTTCCTGAGGACATGGGAGAAGTCTTGCTATTAGTAGTCATGTGAATTTGGTATTCGTTCGATATTTTGATGAGATGTATGTTGTCTATCCTCTAGTGGTGTCATGTGAACGTCGACTACATGACACTGATATGTCTCCAATGTCTCTATAATTTTTGATTGCTTCATGCCATATTATATTCTGTTTTGGACATTATTGGGCTTTATTATACACTTTTATATTATTTTTGGGACTAACCTATTAATCGGAGGCCCAACCCAGAATTGTTTTTTTTGCCTATTTCAGAGTTTCGCAGAAAAAGAATATCAACGGAGTCCAAACAGAATGAAACGTTCGGGAACGTGATTTTCGAAACAAACGTGATCCAGAGGACTTGGACCCTACGTCATGAAAGCTACCAGGAAGCCACGAGGTAGGGGGGCGCCCCTACCCCCTGGGCACGCCCTCCACCCTCGTGGGGCCCATGTTGCTCCACCGACGTATTTCTTCCTCCTATATATACCTACGTACCCCCAAACTACCAGATACGGAGCCAAAAACCTAATTCCACTGCAGCAACCTTCTGTACCCGTGAGATCCCATCTTGGGGCCTTTTCCGGAGCTCCGCCGGAGGGGGCATCGATCACGGAGGGCTTCTACATCAACACCATAGCCTCTCCGATGATGTGTGAGTAGTTTACCTCAGACCTTCGGGTCCATAGTTATTAGCTAGATGGCTTCTTCTCTCTTTTTGGATCTCAATACAATGTTCTCCCCCTCTCTCGTGGAGATCTATTTGATGTAATCTTCTTTTGCGGTGTATTTGTTGAGATCGATGAATTGTGGGTTTATGATGAAGTTTATCTATGAACAATATTTGAATCTTCTCTGAATTCTTTTATGTATGATTGGTTATCTTTGCAAGTCTCTTCGAATTATCAGTTTGGTTTGGCCTACTAGATTGATCTTTCTTGCAATGGGAGAAGTTCTTGGCTTTGGGTTCAATCTTACGGTGTCCTTTCCTAGTGACAGTAGGGGCAGCAAGGCACGTATTGTATTGTTGCCATCAAGGATAACAAGATGGGGTTTATATCATATTGCCTGAGTTATATCCCTCTACATCATGTCATCTTGCTTAAAGCGTTACTCTATTCTTATGAACTTAATACTCTAGATGCATGCTGGATAGCGGTCGATGTGTGGAGTAATAGTAGTAGATGCAGGCAGGAGTCGGTCTACTTGTCTTGGACGTGATGCCTATATACATGATCACACCTAGATATTCTCATAACTATGCTCAATTCTGTCAATTGCTCAACAGTAATTTGTTCACCCACCGTAATACTTATGCTCTTGAGAGAAGCCACTAGTGAAACCTATGGCCCCCGGGTCTATTTTCCATCATATTAATCTCCCGTCAATAAGCTATTTCTGGCGCCGTTTTTATTTTACTTTCTTTACTTTGCATCTTTATCATAAAAATATCAAAAAAATTATCTTTTCATATCTATCAGATCTCACTCTCGTAAGTGACCGTGTAGGGATTGACAACCCCTTATCGCGTTGGTTGCGAGGATTTATTTGTTTGTGTAGGTGCGAGGGACTCGTGCGTGGCCTCCTACTGGATTGATACCTTGGTTCTCAAAAACTAAGGGAAATACTTACGCTACTTTGCTGCATCACCCTTTCCTCTTCAAGGGAAAACCAACGCAGTGCTCAAGAGGTAGCAAGAAGGATTTCTGGCGCCGTTGCCGGGGAGGCTCACGCAAGGTCAAGTCAAGATTTGGACTCCCGGCAACGAGCCATTTCTGGCGCCGTTGCCGGGGAGTTTACGCAAAAGTCAACATACAAAGTACCCATCACAAACCCTTATCTCCCGCATTACATTATTTGCCATTTTCCTCTCCTTTTCCTCTCCCCCACTTCACCCTTGCCGTTTTATTCACCCTCTCTTTTCCGTTTGCCTCTTTTTGCCCGTCTCTTGTTTGCTCGTGTGTTGGATTGCTTGTTTGTCATGATGGCTCAAGATAATACAAAATTGTGTGACTTCACCAATACCACCAACAATGATTTTCTTAGCACTCCGATTGCTCCTCTTACCGATACTGAATCTTGTGAAATTAATGCTGCTTTGTTGAATCTTGTCATGAAAGATCAATTCGTCGGCCTTCCTAGTGAAGATGTCGCTACCCATCTAAATAGCTTCGTTGATTTGTGTGATATGCAAAAGAAGAAAGATGTGGATAACGATATTGTTAAATTGAAGCTATTTCCTTTTTCACTTAGCGATCGTGCTAAAGCTTGGTTTTCGTCTTTGCCTAAAAATAGTATTGATTCTTGGAATAAGTGCAAAGATGCTTTTATCTCTAAGTATTTTCCTCCCGCTAAGATCATCTCTCTTAGAAACGATATTATGAATTTTAAGCAACTTGATCATGAACATGTTGCACAACCTTGGGAGAGGATGAAATTAATGATACGTAATTGCCCTATGCATGGTTTGAATTTATGGATGATCATACAATTTTTTTATGCCGGATTGAATTTTGCTTCTAGAAATCTTTTAGATTCAGCCGCGGGAGGCACTTTTATGGAAATCACTTTAGGAGAAGCTACTAAACTCCTAGATAATATTATGGTTAATTATTCTCAATGGCACACTGAAAGATCTACTAGTAAAAAGGTGCATGCGATAGAAGAAATTAATGTTTTGAGTGGAAAGATGGATGAACTTATGAAATTATTTGCTAATAAGAGTGTTTCTTCTGATCCTAATGATATGCCTTTGTCTACTTTGATTGAGAATAATAATGAATCTATGGATGTGAATTTTTTTGGTAGGAATAATTTTGGTAAGAACGCGTATAGAGGAAACTTTAATCCTAGGCCCTATCCTAGTAATTCCTCTAATAATTATGGAAATTCCTACAACAATCCTTATGGAAATTTTAATAAGATGCCTTCTGAATTTTAGACCAGTGTTAAGGAGTTTATGAATTCGCAAAAGAATTTCAATGATTTGCTTGAAGAAAAATTGCTTAAAGTTGATGAATTGGCTAGGAACGTTGATAGAATTGCTCTTGATGTTGATTCTTTGAAACTTAGATCTATTCCTCCTAAGCATTATATCAATGAGTCTCTCAAAGCCATGAGAATTTCCATTGATGAGTGCAAAGAAAGAACCGCTAGGATGCGTGCTAAGAAAGATTGTTTTGTGAAAGCGTGTTCTTCTAGTTTCTATGAAAATAAAGATGAAGATCTAAAAGTTATTGATGTGTCTCCTATTAAATCTTTGTTTTGCAATATGAATCTTGATAATGATGGGACTGAATATGATCCACCTTTACCTAGAAGGCGTTCCAAAAATTCTGAGTTTTCAGATCTTGATGCTAAAATTGATAAAAGTGAGATTGAAGAGATCAAAACTCTAGATATTAATGAACCCACTATTTTGGATTTCAAGGAATTTAATTATGATAATTGCTCTTTGATATATTGTATTTCCTTGTTGCAATCCGTGCTTAATTCTCCACATGCTTATACTCAACAAAAAACTTTTACTAAACATATCGTTGATGCTTTGATGCAATCTTATGAAGAAAAACTTGAGTTGGAAGTTTCTATCCCCAGAAAACTTTATGATGAGTGGGAACCTACTATTAAAATTAAAATTAAAGATCATGAATGCTATGCTTTGTGTGATTTGGGTGCTAGTGTTTCCACAATTCCAAAGACTTTGTGTGATTTGCTAGGTTTCCGTGATTTTGATGATTGCTCTTTAAACTTGCACCTTGTGGATTCCACTATTAAGAAACCTATGGGAAGAATTAATGATGTTCTTATTGTTGCAAATAGGAACTATGTGCCCGTAGATTTTATTGTTCTTGATATAGATTGCAATCCTTCATGTCCTATTATGCTTGGTAGACCTTTCCTTAGAACGATTGGTGCAATTATTGATATGAAGGAAGGGAATATTAGATTCCAATTTCCGTTAAGGAAAGGCATGTAACACTTCCCTAGAAAGAAAATAAAATTACCTTATGAATCTATTATGGGAGCCACTTATGGATTGCATACCAAAGATGGCAATACCTAGATCTATCCTTGCTATTATGCCTAGCTAGGGGCGTTAAACGATAGCGCTTGTTGGGAGGCAACCCAATTTTATTTTTAGTTTTTTGCTTTTTGCTTCTGTTTAGGAATAAATCTTTGATCTAGCCTCTGGTTAGATGTGTGTTTATGTTTTAATTAGTGTTTGTGCCAAGTTAAACCTATAGGATCTTCTTGGATGATAGTTATTTGATCTTGCTGAAAATTCCAGAAACTTTCTATTCACGAAAATAATTGTTAAAAATCACCAGAACGTGATAAAATATTGATTCCAATTGCTGCTCATCAATAGACAAATTTTCTAGGTCGTCCTATTTTGGCTGAATTTTTGGAGTTCCAGAAGTTTACGTTAGTTACAGATTACTACAGACTGTTCTGTTTTTGACAGATTCTGTTTTTCGTGTGTTGTTTGCTTATTTTGATGAATCTATGGCTAGTAAAATAGTTTATAAACCATATAGAAGTTGGAATACAGAAGGTTTAACACCAATATAAATAAATAATGAGTTCATTACAGTACCTTGAAGTGGTGTTTTGTTTTCTTTCGCTAACGGAGCTCATGAGATTTTCTATTAAGTTTTGTGTTTTGAAGTTTTCAAGTTTTGGGTAAAAGATTTGATGGATTATGGAACAAGGAGTGGCAAGAGACTAAGCTTGGGGATGCGCATGGCACCCCAAGATAATCTAAGGACACCTAAAAGCCAAAGCTTGGGGATGCCCCGGAAGGCATCCCCTCTTTCGTCTACTTCCATCGGTAACTTTACTTGGAGCTATATTTTTATTCACCACATGATATGTGTTTTGCTTGGAGCGTCTTGTATGATTTGAGTATTTGCTTTTTAGTATACCACAATCATCCTTGCTGTACACACCTTTGAGGGAGACACACATGATTCAGGATTTATTAGGATACCCTATGTTCTTCACTTATAATTTTTTGAGCTATATAGTTTTTGCTCTAGTGCTTCACTTATATCTTTTAGAGCACGGTGGTGGTTTTGTTTTATAGAAACTATTGTTCTCTCATGCTTCAGTTATATTATTTTGAGATTCCTACAAAACAGCATGGTAGTTTGCTTTAATTATAATTGGCATCCAATTAATTTTTTTTCTTATGAGTGTGTTGAATACTATGAGAAGTTAGATGCTTGATAATTGTTTTGAGATATAGAGATGGTGATATTAGAGTCATGCTAGCTGAGTAGTTTTGAATTTGAGAAATACTTGTGTTAAAGTTTGTGATTAGCATGCACGTATGGTGAACCGTTATGTGATGAAGTCGGAGCATGATTTATTTATTGATTGTCTTCCTTATGAGTGGCGGTCGGGGACGAGCGATGGTCTTTTCCTACCAATCTATCCCCCTAGGAGCATGCGCGTAATACTTTGCTTTGATAACTTGTAGATTTTTGCAATAAGTATATGAGTTCTTTATGACTAATGATGAGTCCATGGATTATACGCACTTTTCTTCCTCCCACCATTGCTAGCCTCTCTAATACCGCGCACCCTTCACCGGTATCATACACCCACCATATACCTTCCTCAAAACAGCCACCATACCTACCTATCATGGCATTTCCATAGCCATTCCGAGATATATTGCCATGCAACTTACCACCGTTCAGTTTATTATGACACGCTCCATCATTGTCATATTGCTTTGCATGATCATGTAGTTGACATTGTATTTGTGGCAAAGCCACCATTCATAATTCTTTCATACATGTCGCTCTTGTTTCATTGCATATCCCGGTACATCACCGGAGGCATCCACATAGAGTCATATTTTGTTCTAAGTATTGAGTTGTAATTCATGAGTTGTAAGTAAATAAAAGTGTGATGATCATCATTATTAGAGCATTGTCCCAAGTGAGGAAAGGATGATGGAGACTATGATTCCCCCACAAGTCGGGATGAGACTCCGGACTAAATAAAAAAAAGACGCCATAAAAAAAAGAGAAAAGGTCCAAATAAGAAAAATGAGAGAAAAAGAGAGAAGGGACAATGTTACTATCTTTTTACCACTCTTGTGCTTCAAAGTAGCACCGTGATCTTCATAATAGAGAGTCTCTCATTTTGTCACTTTCATATACTAGTGGGAATTTTTCATTATAGAACTTGGCTTGTATATTCCAATGATGGGCTTCCTCAAAATGCCCTAGGACTTCGTGAGCAAGCGAGTTGGATGCACACCCACTTAGTTTCTTTTGTTGAGCATTCATATACTTATAGCTCTAGTGCATCCGTTGCATGGCAATCCCTACTCACTCACATTGATATCTATTAATGGGCATCTCCATAGCCCGTTGATACGCCTAGTTGATGTGAGACTATCTTCTCCTTTTTGTCGTCTCCAAAACCACCATTCTATTCCACATATAGTGCTATGTCCATGGCTCATGCTCATGTATTGCGTGAAGATTGAAAAAGTTTGAGAACATAAAGTATGAAACAATTGCTTGGCTTGTCATCGGGGTTGTGCATGATTTAAATACTTTGTGTGTTGAAGATAGAGCATAGCCAGACTATATGATTTTGTAGGGATAACTTTCTTTGGCCATGTTATTTTGAGAAGACATAATTGCCTAGTTAGTATGCTTGAAGTATTATTATTTTTATGTCAATATTAAACTTTTATCTTGAATCTTTCGGACCTGAACATTCATACCACAAATAAGAGAATTACACTGAAAATTATGCCAAGTAGCATTCCGCATCAAAAATTCTGTTTTTATCATTTGCCTACTCGAGGACGAGCATGAATTAAGCTTGGGGATGCTTGATACGTATCCAACGTATCTATAATTTTTGATTGCTCCATGCCATATTATATTCTGTTTTGGACATTATTGGGCTTTATTATACACTTTTATATTATTTTTGGGACTTACCTATTAACCGGAGGCCTAGCCCAGACTTGTTGTTTTTGCCTATTTTAGAGTTTCGCAGAAAAGGAATATCAAACGGAGTCCAAACGGAATGAAACCTTCGGGAACGTGATTTTCGGAACGATCGTGATCCAGAGGACTTGGACCCTATGTCAAGAAAGCTACCAGGAAGCCACGAGGTAGGGGCCGCGCCCTCCACCCTTGTGGGGCCCATGTTGCTCCACCGACGTACTTCTTCCTCCTATATATACCTACGTACCCCCAAACTACCAGATACGGAGCCAAAAACCTAATTCCACCGCCGCAACCTTCTGTACCGTGAGTTCCCATCTTGGGGCCTTTTCTGGAGCTCCGCCGGAGGGGGCATCGATCACGGAGGGCTTCTACATCAACACCATAGCCTCTCCGATGATGTGTGAGTAGTTTACCTCAGACCTTCGGGTCCATAGTTATTAGCTAGATGGCTTCTTCTCTCTTTTTGGATCTCAATACAATGTTCTCCCCCTCTCTCGTGGAGATCTATTCGATGTAATCTTCTTTTGCGGTGTGTTTGTTGAGACCGATGAATTGTGGGTTTATGATGAAGTTTATCTATGAACAATATTTGAATCTTCACTGAATTCTTTTATGTATGATTGGTTATCTTTGCAAGTCTCTTCGAAGTATCAGTTTGGTTTGGCCTACTAGATTGATCTTTCTTGCAATGGGAGAAGTGCTTAGCTTTGGGTTCAATCTTGCGGTGTCCTTTCCTAGTGACAGTAGGGGCAGCAAGGCACGTATTGTATTGTTTCCATCGAGGATAACAAGATGGGGTTTATATCATATTGCATGAGTTTATCCCTCTACATCATGTCATATTGCTTAAAGCGTTACTCTGTTCTTATGAACTTAATACTCTAGATGCATGCTGGATAGCGGTCGATGCATGGAGTAATAGTAGTAGATGAAGGCAGGAGTCGGTCTACTTGTCTTGGAAGTGATGCCTATATACATGATCATACCTAGATATTCTCATAACTATGCTCAATTCTGTCAATTGCTCAACAGTAATTTGTTCACCTACCGTGATACTTATGCTCTTGAGAGAAGCCACTAGTGAAACCTATGGCCCCCGGGTCTATTTTCCATTATATTAATCTCCCGTCAACAAGCTATTTCTGGCACCGTTTTTATTTTACTTTCTTTACTTTGCATCTTTATCATAAAAATACCAAAAAAATTATCTTTTCATATCTATCAGGTCTCACTCTCGTAAGTGACCGTGTAGGGATTAACAACCCCTTATCGCGTTGGTTGCGAGGATTTATTTGTTTGTGTAGGTGCGAGGGACTCGTGCGTGGCCTCCTACTGGATTGATACCTTGGTTCTCAAAAACTGAGGGAAATACTTACGCTACTTTGCTGCATCACCCTTTCCTCTTCAAGGGAAAACCAACACAGTGCTCAAGAGGTAGCAGACACTTCACCATTATTTGGGCCTAGAGGAAGGCATTGGGAAGTAATAAGTAGATGATGGGTTGCTAGAGTGACAGAAGCTTAAACCCTAGTTTATGCGTTGCTTCGTAAGGGGTTGATTTGGATCCATATGTTTCATGCTATGGTTAGGTTTACCTTAATACTTCTTTTGTAGTTGCGGATGCTTGCAATAGGAGTTAATCATAAGTGGGATGCTTGTCCAAGTAAGGACAACAACCATGCACTGGTCCACCCACATATCCAATTATCAAAGTACCGAACGCGAATCACATGAACGTGATGAAAACTAGCTTGCTGATAATTCCCATGTGTCCTCGGGAGCGCTTTTCTCTATATAAGAGTTTGTCCAGGCTTGTCCTTTGCTACAAAAAGGATTGGGCCACCTTGCTGCACTTTATTTACTTTTGTTACTTGTTGCTCGTTACAAATTACCTTATCACAAAACTATCTGTTACCTATAATTTCAGTGCTTGCAGAGAATACCTTGCTGAAAACCGCTTATCATTTCCTTCTACTCCTTGTTGGGTTAGACACTATTACTTATCAAATGGACTACGATAGATACCCTATACTTGTGGGTCATCAAGGCTCTTTTCTGGCGCTGTTGCCAGGGAGTGAAACGCCTTTGGTAGGTGGAATTTGGTAAGGAAAAATTTATATAGTGTGCTGAAATTTACTGTCACTTGTTACTATGGAAACTAACCCTCTGAGGGGCTTGTTCGGGGTATCTTCACCTCGACCAGTAGAGCAAAGAGTTGCTCCTCAACCTACCGAACCTACTGAAAATGAAAATGTCTACTTTGAAATCCCTTCGGGTATGATAGAAAAACTGCTAGCTAATCTGTCGGTGTGGAACGACACCTATGGGATCACAGGAATCCCTACTACGGTTGCCAGGGCGCAGGGTTTCTAGAAGAGCAGGATTAGTAACCAGCACGAGGATCATTTACCCAGGTTCGGGCCGCGAGGATGCGTAAAATCCAAGTCCTGCTTTGGTGGGTGTATTTCAGAGAGTTCTTGAGCTCTCGAACTAGCGTGGTGAGCGTGTGGTTCGAAAGAGCCGAATCCTTCTCCAGTATGCCATGGGCCTCCTTTTATAGTCGAAAGGGGCTGCCACAGTGGCACACAGGAGGTGGAAAGGCGCACAGTGCTATGAGCTTATCGCTCGTATTATAGGACAAGACGCATTTAATGCGTAGCTTAGGTGTCCCCTTGCTTTATCGGGGACGGGGGCGAGGCCTGTCCCGTCCGTCGCCGCTCCTCCTTGCTTCGACATGCGCCTTGGCTAGCGATGCATGCGGCGCCACGTAGGCAGGCAGGCAGCTGAGGTGGCGCGGTGGTGGAGCCTCCACGAAGATCTGCATGCCGCCACGCAGGCGCTTGATGAGTTAGCCTGGGAGCTGCATGTTGCCACGCAGGTTCCCGCCCAGCTGGTAGGGCTGGCAGATGCATGTGAACGGTGGTGGAGACTTGGTTGGTGCGGGCCTGGCAGTGGCCTTGCTGGCGTCCTTGGTGAGGGCCTTGCCGGGTGGCCCGGCAAGGGTCTTGCCGTGGCGCGCTGTCGTCCCCGGCAAGGACCTTGCCGGGGGTCTGGTGGCCTTCCTCGGCAAGGATCTTGCCGAGGATCGTCGTCTTCTAATCCTTATCTGATCTTGAGTGTTCCTTGTCTTCACAAAGATCTACATGCCACCATGGAGGTGCCTCCTGAGCCTGGCTCAACGTGATGTTGGAGACCGTGGGCTCAAGGGTGGCTCGCTCTGTTGGTGTTGGGCGAGCTGCCCCGGCAAGGGTCTTGCCGAGGGAACCCGCTTCGTCCCTCTGCTCTTTGTGGTCTTGGCCTTGGCGTTGCTCTGGTTATCTTGGGCTTCGGTCTTACCTTGGTTCACCTCCCCTGTTCTGCTTGGTGTGACCGTGGGCGCGGCTCCGACTGCCCGTGCACAGGTAAAGGGGTACAAAAGTGCGCCCCTTCTTTTGTACACCGACAGGAACACCCGGGCCTGGACCACACATAAGTGCGACACGTTGTTGGGCCAGGCCCAAAACGGTGCACGCGCAGATGGGGCGGTCTTTACCGCGGTAAAACTTTTCGCGCGCTGAGCTTCCCATGACCTGCGCGCGGCGCAGCGTGGCGTGGAAGGGTGCGCGTGACGTGGGCGGCATGCGTGGGGAAGTTTCCGCATGCATGCGTCACGTCATGGTAAAGGGGCGGCTCGCGCCTTCCCCACAAAAAGAGGGAGGCGTGGAGGCGCGGCTCATTTACTGCGCGGGGCAGGGTCGCGGTCTTCAAGGCGTCCACACCCCACGATCACGGGGTGGGGAGAGGTCACCCCACCCGTCCCCTCAATTCTGCACGTTCGCCACGCGTCCTCCATGCGCTTGGGTTGGCAAGCGGTGGAGGCGGGAAACCGGACCATTGCTGATTGGGGCAGCGGGACGGTCTCGATTCCCTGCGCCTCTGGTGGCCGGATTGGCCGAGCGGGGCGGCCGAGCCCCGACCCTGCCCCTTTATAAGGAGGGGGGGAGGGGGATGGCACCCCGCACTCTTCTTTCATCTATCTCCTCCTGCCCCTGCTTCTTCCTTTCACTTGCCATGGAGAAAGGGAATCCCGGTCCCTCGACGGTGGCGGCGAGGGTCGCCGCTCGATAGCGCGCCTCTCCTCCTCCCGAGCCTGCGGTGGCAGAGCCGGCCGTGAGGGGAAGGGGGAGGGGGCGAGGCCGTGGGCGAGGCCGGGGCAGAGGTCGTGGTGCTCGGGGAAGAGGAGGACGGGGCGGCGCGCCGGCTTCGCCCCCACCAATGATGCCTTTTCCAATGGAAGGCCGTGTTGGAGACCAGCCCCGCGAGTTCTTCATCAGGCTGCGCCGGCCTCCGCGTCGCCGTCTTCGTCTTCCCGCCCCGTTTGCTCGGGAGATGGAGTGTGACCCGCCCCAATCCCTCAGATTGCACATGAGGGGCTGTGGGAATGGGGGGCACGCGGGTCGACGTCGACTTCCCGGCTCCTCGGGTCATGTACCTCCGTCGTGGATGGAAGACGTTTGCTCGCATCCACAGGCTGACGGCGGGGCTCGTCCTCTACTTCCAATTAATGGAGGACGACCTGCTCTCCATCAAAGTCTTCGGAGACTTCGGGACTCGCCTGAAGTGCTGCGTGGAGAGTTCCTCCGACGAAGATTCCGACGATGGAAACTCTTCCTCGAGCGAAAGTGATGAGGAGGACAGCGGGGCAGATGACAGGGACGAGTCCGACTAGGCGTCGGACGCCCCGCGCCTGGGCGGGTGCGGCAGCAGCAGCATCTGCACCTGGCCGCTCCTCCGGCAGAGTTTTGTCGGGGGAGGGGCCAGCTCCTTGAACTTCTCGGGGCCGTCTCCTTGAGCGGCTGGCATCGGGAGGCTGCGGAAGAGGAAGAGGGTGGGTGGCAAGGCCGTTAACTCGGACTACGCGGGCACCGACGCCTTCATCGCGTATTGCCGGTCCTGCCGCCTCGTCTTCCAGCTCCTTTCCCGGCACCGTCATCACCGGCCCACCTTGGGTAGCCACCGAGGTGTTCTCTTGGTGCTTTCTGCTGCTCGTAGCTCGCCTAGGCGCCCCTTTTGCCCTTTAGCCTTCTTGACCTGCCTCCTGAGGAGAGGGACAAGAAAGGGATTACGGGCATCTTATCTCTTTTTTAGCTTGTAAGCTTGCGGGCCTTCGTTAAATTTAGAACTTGTAATCCCCTTGCTCATGTTTTTCATTCCGTATGAACTGTACCTGTATGGGATGTTTAATGTGAAAAAGGGATGTTTGCCGGGTTTTTCGTTCGCGGGTAGACCCTGCGACAAGGAGTGAACCCTTGTTATCATTTAAGATAAACGTTTTTCGCCCGGCAACAGGCCTTGCCGTCCCCCTCACTTCACTCGACCATTCTCGCGCTCTTGGCGGAGGCAGGGATGAAGTGGGCTTAGGCTCCTCGTTCTATGTCCTTGCCGCCGCGGCTACAACCAAATCCAGACCTAGGAGGTAATCCTTAGGTATAGGAAATGGTAGCCTGGAGATAAAATGAGGTTTCACATGCCCCAGTTCCGTTCCGAAATGCATGACAGAGGATGAAGGACTTATCTGGATCTGCAGCCCCCGACAACCTCGTCTCGCCGCGGTTGGATCCTTGTACTTGCAGCCCCCGGCAACTCTGGTTTGCCGGGGTCGGGACGCCGATCCGTTCTTTTTCTTCCAAGTAGCTCAGCAGAAGTGCTCATGTGCCCTGTGAACCAAAGGAGGACAGAAAAGAACAGAGAGATGCACACTCGACCTCTAGGCTAGGGGTTAGTCGCCGCTAAGCACTATCAACCCTAACCAAGGAAGAGACTCGACCTAGCATGCATGCTATAACTTAGGGCGCCAGCGCTTCATTTATTTATGCTCAGGGTCTGCGCCTGGCTTTGTACAAAGGGTTACATGCCTTGCCGGCAAAGCTTGTACAAAAGGGGGCTTGCCGGGAGGCCCGGCAAGCCGCGCCTTACGGGTAAAACTTGCGAAGATGCTCGATGTTCCAGGAGTTGCTCACTGGGACAACATCTTCGGTCTCCAGGCGGACTGCGCCAGGCCTGGTGACTCATATTACCCGATAAGGGCCTTCCCACTTCGGCATCAACTTGTTGGAATTCTTGGCCGACTGAACGCTCCGAAGAACAAGGTCGCCTTCCTCAAAGCTTCGGGCATGAACCTTGCGGCTATGGTAGCGGTGCAGGGCTTGCTGGTAGCGTGCTGCCCTCACAGCCGCCCGAAGACGATCTTCCTCAAGGAGCGTCACGTCATCTTGGCGCAACTGCTCTTGCTCAAGCTCATCATAAGTGAGCACTCGAGGTGACCTGTATATGAGTTCCGTTGGGAGATCTGCTTCCGCCCCGTATACCAGGGCAAAAGGTGTCTAGCTGGTGGCTCGATTTGGCGTCGTCCTGATTGACCAAAGAACCGCCGGCAATTCATCAATCCAGTGCCTTCCGCTCTTGTGCAGCTTGTCAAAAGTCTTTATTCTTAGGCCTCGCAACACTTCAGCATTTGCCCTCTCCGCTTGGCCGTTGCTCCGTGGGTGTGCCACGGAAGCGAAACAGACCTTGCCGCCGAGGTCTTGAACGTATTGCATGAAGGTGTGGCTCATGAACTGTGTGCCGTTGTCGGTGATGACTCTGTTTGGCACACCAAAACGGCAGACCAGTCCCTTCAAGAACTTGACAACTGACTGAGCAGTCACCTTTCTCACTACTTCCACTTCCGGCCACTTTGTGAACTTGTCGATTGCAACGTACAAGTACTCAAAGCCCCCGACAGCGCGGGGGAAAGGGCCCAATATGTCGAGCCCCCAGACCGAGAATGGCCAGGAGAGAGGGATCGTTTGAAGGGATTGAGCTGGTTGATGAAGCTTCTTTGAATGGAACTGACACGCTTCACACTTGGTTACTAGTGCCATCGCATCCTGGAGGGTGGTGGGCCAGAAGAAACCTTGCTGGAACGCCTTTCCGGCAAGGGCCCTCGACCCTATGTGGGAGCCACATATGCCTCCATGTATCTCTGCCAACAGCTCCAGTCCTTCCTCTCGGGGATGCACTTCAATTTCACGCCGTTCGGCCTTCTCCTGTACAGGACGTCGTCGACGAACTGGTAAAGGGCGGACCGGCAGGCTACTTTTTCCGCTTCTTCCTACTTCTCAGGAAGTTCCCCTGTTTGGAGGAATCGGACAGTATGTTGTGCCCATGCTGGAGCCTAGGGTTCGACGGCAAGGACCAAAGGCATTTCCTCAGCCATGGGCGCGGCTGTCTCCATGGCCAGGGCTTGACGCCCTGCCGAAGCCAGTTGTCCTTTGGCAGGCTCAGCGTCCGCAGCAGCACCCTTGCCGGCAGCCCCAGGGGCTCGGTAGGAAAGTACTTGCCGGGACCTGACTTCCTCCGCTTGTTCTACCCCGTTGATGGTTCGATGGATGGTTGAGTTAACCGGAGCAAAAAGGTACCTGGTTCCACATGTAGCTTGAGTGCAGCACGCTTCGAGAGGTAATCGGCGATGTCGTTCTCCATTCGGGGGACGTGCTCCGCTTGGATACCGTCAAAGTGTTCCTCCAGCTTCCTCACCTCATCTACGTAAGCCTCCATCAATGGGCTCTGATAATCCTTGTTGACCTGTCTGACAAGAAGCTGCGAGTCACCCCTGACGATGAGCTTCTTGACCCCGAGGTCTGCCGCGATCCTGAGACCGGCAAGCAGCCCTTCGTACTCCGCAGTGTTGTTGGTGGACATCTCCCTGGGGAAGTGCATCTGGACCACGTACTTGAGGTGCTCTCTGATGGGCACGACGAGTAGCACGCTGGCACCTTGCAGCGAGAAAGCCCCATCAAACTACATGATCCAGTCGCGGTCTGCTTCCTTGCCGGGGAGAGCGGTCTCCTGGATTTCTTCGTCAGGCGTTGAGGTCCATTCTGCAATGAACTCTTCCAAGACTCTGCTCTGGATTGTCGAGGTACTTTCAAACTTCAAACCAAAACTTGACAACTCCAAGGCCCATTCCACAATCCTTCCAGTTGCATCTGGGTTATGCAGTATCCGTTGCAATGGGAGGCGGGTGACGACAGTGACCTCATGGGCCTGGAAGTAATGACGCAGCTTCCTCGAGGCCGTAAGGAGGCCGAAGAGCAATTTTTGCACACCGGAATACCTTGACCTAGCCCCCTGCAAGAGGGAGCTGACAAAGTAAACCGGGTGCTGCATCATCTTCTTGTTCCGCACCACCTCGCCTGACTGCGCAAGCACTGCCTTGGTGGCGTCAGATCCTGCCGGGGGCCCTGCCTTGCCGGCACCAGGCCCTGCCGGGGGGATCTTTGGCCTTCCATCCGCTGGTTCTGCCACCGCCACTGCCTCTTTGTCGACCTCTCTCCGCGCCACCAGTGCGGCGCTGACCACTTGATTCGTCGCCGCTAGATATAGCAGCAACGACTCTTGTGGTTTAGGCGCGACCAGTATTGGCATGGAGGAAAGGTATTTCTTCAGATCCTGCAACGCCGCCTCGGCTTCCAGGGTCCACTCCATTGGACATGCCTTCTTCAAGATTTTGAAGAAGGGAAGGGCACGCTCGGCGGACTTGGAGATGAATCGGCTCATGGCGGCGACGCAGCCAGCGAGCCGACGCACGTCTTTGATCCACTTGGGCGCCTCAATCTGCTCAATAGCTTTGATTTTATCCGGGTTTGCCTCGATCTCGCGCTGCGACACAAAGAACCCGAGAAGCTTGCCGGACGGAACGCCGAAGGCACACTTCTCAGGGTTTAGCTTAAGGTTGATCTTGCGCAGGTTGGCAAATGTCTCTTCCAGATCTTGCACAAGAGTTGGCCCGTCCTTGGTTTTGACCACTATGTCATCCATGTATGCCTCCATATTTCGATGGAGCTGAGGTTCAAAACCAATTTGGACTGCTCTTGCAAACGTCGAGCCAACACTCTTCAACCCAAAAGGCATCCGTAAAAAGCAATACGTACCACATGGGGTGATGAATGCTGTCTTTTCTTCATCCTCTCTTGTCATGAAGATATGGTAGTAGCCCGAGTAGGCATCGAGGAATGATAATAGATCACACCCAGCCGTGGAGTCAACAATATGGTCGATGCACGGCTACAGGAAGGGGTCCTTAGGACAAGCCTTATTGATATCTGTGTAATCAATACACAGCCTCCACTTCCCATTCGCCTTGCGCACCACTATCGGATTGGCCAACCACGTCGGGTGGAGCACTCCTCTCACCAAACCTACCGCTTCCAACTTCCTGATCTCCTCTGTGATGAACTCCTGCCTCTCTAGAGCTTGCTTTCTGACCTTCTGCTTGACGGGCCGCGCATGAGGGCAGACAGCTAGGTGGTGCTCAATCACCTCCCTGGGAACCCCGGGGATGTCGGATGCTTGCCACGAAAACACGTCGACATTTGCCCACAGGAAGGTGACGAGCGCGCCTTCCTATTTGCTGTCGAGGGTGGAGCCTATGGTGAAGGCCCCTCCCGTGCTATCCTCCCTGGCGGACACCTTCTTGGTCTACGGTGGCTCGGCTTTGGATTTCTTGCTCTTGCCGGTAGAGCTCTCTGGCACGTCCTCGACGGTAGCATAGCACTCCGAAGAGGCGTGCTTGCCGGAGTGGGTGCGAGAGGTCTTGCCGGGCATCTTCTTCCCTTCTGGGCCTTCAGCGGCAGGAGCAGGTGCCTTGACGGCAGCTGCCGCAACTGCCTCCCGCTAGAGTTGGTCGGTGCAGATTAGCGCGTCCTTCTTGTCGGAGGGGACGGAGATGATGGTCAACGGCCCGGGCATCTTTAGCATATTGTAGGCGTAGTGTGATGCTGCCATGAACTTGGCTAGTGCTGGGCGGCCGAGGATCCCGTTGTAGGGCAAGGGGATCTCGGCCACGTCGAAGATGGTCCTCTCCGTCCTGTAGTTCAACTCCCCTCCAAACGTCACGGGCAGTGTGACCTTCCCCTTCGGCTGGCTCCTCCCCGGATTGACCCCTTGAAACGTGCCCGTTTCCTCGAGGTCTCCATCAGGGATTTGCAATCTTTTGATCACGACAGGCGAGATCAAGTTCAGGCCGGCCCCGCCGTCAACCAACACCTTGTTCACCCTGAGGTTGCGTATCGTTGGTGAGACCAACAATGGCAAACACCCGACCGCAGTTGTGCGGTCAGGGTGGTCCTCGGCGTCAAAGATGAGGGGTGTGCGGGACCACTTCAGCGGCTTCTGAGCGTGGAACGACGGCTCCGCTCCTGTAATCTCACGCGCCCACTGCTTGAGCTGGCGGTGAGAAGTATGCAGTGAGGCACCGCCATCGACGCACATGGCCTCCGTAGCCTTCTGGAACTCTTGCTCACCGGACTCGTCGTCCTCGTCGTGATCATCGTCTTCTTGTTTCTGTCACGGCCTCAGGCGGGCCTCTATTGCTGGTTGTCCTTGTCGCGGCGGCCTCCTTGGCCGCCACGCTTCTTGCCGGATCCCTCGGCACCATCCTGGTCCTTCTCCTTGTCCCGCCTCTCATACTCAGCTTTTTGCTTCTCAGCAAGCAGTTCGACTTGTCGGCAGTTCTGGAGATCATGGCCCTTGGTGCGGTGGATCTTGCAGTATTGCTTGCCGGAGGTTCCTGGCTTGTCGGTAGCCGCCAAGGCCCGGCAGGCGGTGCACCCGGCAATCTCTTTGCCGGGGTCGTCTACCTTGACCTTCTTGGCAGCGCCGGTGTCGTCAGATCCTTCAACGGCAAGCACGGCCTTGCCTTTGCGTTTCCTATTGCGACGTCGGCCCTTCTTCGTCGGGGCAGCGGCGTCTTCGTTGGTAGAGGCGGTTTCCGCACCGGCGTCTTTGCCGGGGTACTTCCTTCCCTCTTCAGCTTGGGCGCATCTGTCGGCCAGAACGTAGAGCTCGGCCACATCCTTAACCTTGGTCATCGCCAGCTCTTCACGCATCTTGCGGTTGCGCACGTTTGATAAACCACAAGTATAGGGGATCAATTGTAGCCTATTTCGATAAGTAAGAGTGTCGAACCCAACGAGGAGATAAAGGTAGAACAAATATTCCCTCAAGTTCTATCGACCACCGATACAACTCTACGCACGCTTGACGCTCGCTTTACCTAGAACAAGTATGAAACTAGAAGTACTTTGTAGGTGTTGTTGGATAGGTTTGCAAGAAAATAAAGAACGAGTAAATAAAAGCTAGGGGCTGTTTAGATGAAGACACAACTAAATTAGTTTTAGTAAAGAGCTTGTTGTCACGAGAAAGTTATTTGTCCCTAGGCAATCGATAACTAGACCGGTAATCATTATTGCAATTTTATTCGAGGGAGAGGCATAAGCTAACATAGTTTCTCTACTTGGATCATATGCACTTATGATTGGAACTCTAGCAAGCATCCGCAACTACTAAAGATTCATTAAGGTAAAACCCAACCATAGCATTAAAGTATCAAGTCCTCTTTATCCCATACGCAAACAACCTACTTAATCGGGTATGTGCTTCTGTCACTCACGCCACCCACCATAAGCAAATCATGAACATATTGCAAACCCTACAGCAGGAATCCCTCACGCTTGGGCGACATGGAGAGCACCATAGGACAGCACCAATAATAAAACATGCAACTCAAACCAATCTTGATCATCAAATAACCCATAGGACAAAACGGATCTACTCAAACATCATAGGATAGCCATACATCATTGGGAAATAATATATAGTGTTGAGCACCATGTTTAAGTAGAGATTACATCGGGTAAGAGAGAGGTTACAACACTGCTTAGAGGGGGGAAGAGTTGGTGATGATGGCGGTGAAGTTGTTGGTGAAGATTGTGGTGATGATGATGGCCACGGCGGCGTTTCGGCGCCACCGGAAGAGAAGGGGAGAGGGGGCCCCTTCATCTTCTTCTTCCTTGACCTCCTCCCTAGATGGGAGAAGGGTTTCCCCTCTGGTCCTTGGCTTGCATGGCATGGGAGGGGCGAGAGCCCCTCCGAGATTGGATCTATCTCTCTGTTTCTCTCTGTTTCTACGTTCTGTGATTCTGCCCTGGCACCGTTTCTTTTATATCTGGAGATCCGTAACTCCGATTGGATTGAAACCTTCGCCCAGATATTTTTCCAAAAATTAGCTTTCTTGCGGCCAAAGTAGAGCATCAACCGCCTTACGGGTGGCCCACGAGGGTCAGGGGCACGCCTGCCTGGAGTGGGCGTGGGCCCCACCCTCATGGCCACCTCGGGCACCGTCTCGCGTTGATTTTCCCAAAAATCACAAATTTTCCAAAATAAATCTCCGTTTTTTATCCCGTTTGGACTCCGTTTGATATTGGGTTTCTGCAAAACATAAGACATGCAACAAACAGGAACTAGCACTGGGCACTGGATCAATATGTTAGTCCCAAAAATAGTATAAAAAGTTGCCAAAAGTATATGAAAGCTGAATAATATTGGCATGGAACAATCAAAAATTATAGATACGACGGAGATGTATCAGCATCCCCAAGCTTAATTCCTGCTCGTCCTCGAGTAGGTAAATGATAAAAAAAAGATAATTTTTGATGTGGAATGCTACCTAGCATAATCTTGATCATATGTCTAATCATGGCATGAATATTAAGACACGAGTGATTCAAAGCAATAGTCATGATTTGACATAAAAACAATAATACTTCAAGTATACCAACCAAGCAATTATGTCTTATTGAAATAACATAGCCAAAGAAAGCTCATCCCTAGAAAATCATATAGTCTGGCTATGCTCCATCTTCACCACACAAAATATTCACATCATGCAGAACCCCGATGACAAGCCAAGCAATTGTTTCATACTTTTGATGTTCTCAAACCTTTTCGACTTTCACGCAATACATGAGCGTGAGCCATGGACATAACACTATAGGTGGAATAGAATATGATGGTGGGGGTTATGTGGAGAAGACAAAAAGGAGAAGATAGTCTCACATCAACTAGGCGTATCAACGGGCTATGGAGATGCCCATCAATAGATATCAATGTGAGTGAGTAGGGATTGCCATGCAACGGATGCACTAGAGCTATAAGTTTATGAAAGCTCAAACTAAAAACTAAGTGGGTGTGCATCCAACTTGCTTGCTCATGAAGACCTCGGGCATTTGAGGAAGCCCATCGTTGGAATATACAAGCCAAGTTCTATAATGAAAATTCCCACTAGTATATGAAAGTGTTAACTCAAGGGACTCTCTATATGAAGAACATGGTGCTACTTTGAAGCACACTTTTATTTACTTACAACTCAAGAGACTCTCTATATGAAGAACATTGCCCCTTCTCTCTTTTTCTCTCATTTTTTTTCTTTTTTTCTCTTTTTTTTGGGCCTTCTTTTTTTGGCCTTTCTCTCCCTTTTTTTTATTTTTTCATTTTTTTCGTCCGGAGTCTCATCCCGAATTGTGGGGGAATCATAGTCTCCATCATCCTTTCCTCACTGGGGCAATGCTCTAATAATGATGATCATCACACTTTTATTTACTTACAACTCAATATTACAACTCGATATCTAGAACAAAGATATGACTCTATATGAATGCCTCCGGCGGTGTACCGGGATGTGCAATGATCTAGCGTAGCAATGACATCAGAAAACGGACAAGCCATGAAAACATCATGCTAGCTATCTTACGATCATGCAAAGCAATAGGACAATAAATGCTCAAGTCATGTATATGATGATGATGGAAGTTGCATGGCAATATATCTTGGAATGGCTATGGAAATGCCATAATAGGTAGGTATGGTGGATGTTTTGAGGAGGATATAAGGAGGTTTATGTGTGATAGAGCGTCACGTATCACGGGGTTTGGATGCACCGGCGAAGTTTGCACCAACTCTCGAGGTGAGAAAGGGCAATGCACGGTACCGAAGAGGCTAGCAATGATGGAAGGGTGAGAGTGCGTATAATCCATGGACTCAACATTAGTCATAAAGAACTGACATACTTATTGCAAAAATCTATTAGTCATCGAAACAAAGTACTACGCGCATGCTCCTAGGGGGATAGATTGGTAGGAAAAGACCATCGCTCGTCCCGACCGCCACTCATAAGGAAGACAATCAATAAATACCTCATGCTCCGAGTTCGTTACATAACGGTTCACCATACGTGCATGCTATGGGACTTGCAAACCTCAACACAAGTATTTCTCAATTTCACAATTACTCAAGTAGCACGACTCTAATATCACCACCTTTATATCGCAAAACTATTGCAAGGAATCAAACATATCATATTCAGTGATCTACAAGTTTTATGTAGGGTGTTATGACTAACCATGTGAATGACCAGTTCCTGTCATCTCTCTAAATAGATATAAGTGAACCACGAGAGTTTAATTCTTTCTACAAAAGATATGCCCATGCTCTAACAAATATAAGTGAAGAAAAAGAGAATTCTACAAATGGCGGTTGTCTATGTAAAGAGAAACATGCAATCCAAGCTTCAAATGATATAAGTGAAGCACATGAAGCATTCTATAAAGCCACACTCAAAAGATATAAGTGAAGTGCATAGAGCATTCTATAAATCAACCAAGGACTATCTCATACCAGCATGGTGCATAAAATAAAAGTGAAAACTAAATGCAAAAGACGCTCCAAGATCTGCACATATCACATGAATGAAACGAATCTGAAAACATACCGATACTTGTTGAAGAAAGATGGGATGCCTTCCGGGGCATCCCCAAGCTTAGACGCTTGAGTCTCCTTGAATATTTACTTGGGGTGCCTCGGGCATCCCCAAGCTTGAGCTCTTGCCTCTCTTCCTTCTTCTCACATCGAGACCTTCTCGATCATCGAACACTTCATCCACACAAAACTTCAACAGAAAACTCGGTAAGATCCGTTAGTATAATAAAGCAAATCACTACTCTAAGTACTGTTGCAAACCAATTCATATTTTTTTTGCATTGTGTCTACTGTAATATAACTTTTCCATGGCTTAATCCACTAATATAAATCGATAGTTTCATCAAAACAAGCAACCTATGCATCAAAAACAGAATCTGTCTAAAACAGAACAGTCTGTAATAATCTGAACATTCACCATACTTCTGATACTTGAAAAATTCTGCCAAAATTCGGAAAAATAAAGAATTTGTACAGAAAGACAGTGCAAAAATAATCAGAACCGTTCGATGTCCCAGTAAAAAAGTAAAAATCACGCACTACAGCCAAAGTTTCTGTCCTGCACCGTACAAACCAACAAGCATTGTAAACATCCTAAAGGCAAACCTTGGCACATTATTTTTTTATTCCTAAGCTTTATAAAAGCACTCAACAGAAATAAATGACTCACTAAAACTTCCGGGTTGTCTCCCTGGCAGCGCTTTCTTTAAAGCCCTTAAGCTAGGCATATAGTGCTCGAGTAGTGAATCCACCCGGATCCCAAGGTATATCAAAGCCAATTTTAATTAGCAATGATTTGGCATTTAGTAGTGAGCACAAAGCAACATATATCAAGCAATGACGAAGTCTAACTCTCTTCCTATGCATCGGCATGTCATAAAAGAACAATTCATGCACACATAGTAAAGGCCAATGCATAGTATAAACAGTTTCTTGCAATTTTATCGTGTTGGAAACATAGAGAGGTGGAGATATAGTTCCTATCTCATAATAATTGCAAGTAGGAGCAGCAAGCACATGCATATTATATCTATCAAAATCATCATGTGTAACGGTAAAAGGCAACCCATCAATGTAATCCTTAATAAATGCAAACTTCTCCGATATAGTGTAGTCGGGAGAATTCAAAAAGATAATAGGACTATCATGCGTGGGTGCAATAGCAACAATTTCATGTTTAACATAAGGAACTATAGCAAGTTCATCTCCATAAGCATAATTCATATTGGCATCTGGCCACAAGCATAGCAAGCATCATCAAAAAGGGATATTTCAAGAGAATCAACGGGATCATAATAGTCATCATAGCAATCAACCTTCGGTAGGCACGAAGGGAAATTAAACAATGTATGAGTTGAAGAGTTACTCTCATTAGAAGGTGGGCACGGGTAGCTAATCCGCTCTTCCTCCTTTTGTTCTTCGCTCTCCTCATCATCTTTTTCATCCAATGAGCTCACAGTTTCATCAATTTCTTCTTCCATAGACTCCTGCAAAATATTAGTCTCTTCTTGGATAGCGGAGTAGTCCTCAATATATGGTTCAACATAGGCATTAGAAGCATAATTATCATAGCAATATTTAAGTATGGCAAAATTTTCATATTTGTAAAGAGTAGCATCATACGTTTCAATCAAAGAAGCAATTTCATAAGCCCCTTAAAAGCAACAAATTCTTCAATTTGTTGAATATCATAGTAATTATAAACACCCTTAGCATACGAAGATAGGATTCCATTATCAATAAACTCACATTGGTAGGGGAGGTGTTTCTTAGGGTTTTCAGAACAACAAGTAACATCATACATATAACATAAATTCCAAGCATAGCATTGCAAACGATGAATTTGACCCAATAGAATTTTCCCTTTTTCAGATATTCGGTGTCGCACATAACAAGCATGCTCATCTAAAGATTTGCCCTCAACTAAGCTAGTTGGGGTTTCAGCACGAGCACAAAGGGATCGAAGATGATCCAAGTAAAAAGCTTCAGGAGTGTGATAGATTTTGAGTGGTTCTTCAACCATTGGTTCAGTAGGTACAACTAATTTTTTTGGTATTTTGCGTTTCCTACCCATAACTAAAGATATAAAATTACTTAGTGATAAAGCAAACAAGCACACACGAGAATATTCACCCCACGCTATAACTCCCCGGCAACGGCGCCAGAAAAAGGTCTTGATAACCCACAAGTATAGGGGATCAATTGTAGCCTATTTTGATAAGTAAGAGTGTCGAACCCAACGAGGAGCTAAAGGTAGAACAAATATTCCCTCAAGTTCTATTGAACACCGATACAACTCTACGCACGCTTGACGTTCGCTTTACCTAGAACAAGTATGAAACTAGAAGTACTTTGTAGGTGTTGTTGGATAGGTTTGCAAGAAAATAAAGAGCGAGTAAATAAAAGCTAGCATTCGATAACTAGACCGATAATCATTATTGCAATTTTATTCGAGGGAGAGGCATAAGCTAACATACTTTCTCTACTTGGATCATATGCACTTATGATTGGAACTCTAGCAAGCATCCGCAACTACTAAAGATTCATTAAGGTAAAACCCAACCATAGCATTAAAGTATCAAGTCCTCTTTATCACATACGCAAACAACCTACTTACTCGGGTCTGTGCTTCTGTCACTCACGCCACCCACCATAAGGAAATTATGAACATATTGCAAAACCTATAGCGGGAATCCCTCACGCTTGCGCGACACGGAGAGCACCATAGGATAACACCAATAATAAAACATGCAACTCAAACCAATCTTGATCATCAAATAACCCATAGGACAAAGCGGATCTACTCAAACATCATAGGATTGCCATACATCATTGGGAAATAATATATAGCGTTGAGCACCATGTTTAAGTAGAGATTACAACGGGTAAGAGAGAGGTTACACCGCTGCATAGAGGGGGGAAGAGTTGGTGATGATGGCGGTGAAGTTGTTGGTGAAGATTGCGGTGATGATGATGGCCACAGCGGCGTTCCGGCGCCGCCGGAAGAGAAGGGGAGAGGGGTCCCCTTCGTCTTCTTCTTCCTTGACCTCCTCCCTAGATGGGAGAAGGGTTTCCCCTCTGGTCCTTGGCCTCCATGGTGTGGGAGGGGCGAGAGCCCCTCCGAGATTGGATCTATCTCTCTGTTTCTGCGTTTTGTGATAATGCTCTGGCACCGTTTCTTTTATATCCGGAGATCCGTAACTCCGATTGGATTGAAATCTTCGCCCAGATCTTTTTCCAAAAAATAGCTTTCTTGCGGCCAAAGTAGAGCATCAACCGCCTTACGGGTGGCCCACGAGGGTCAGGGGCGCGCCTGCCTGGAGTGGGCATGGGCCCCACCCTCGTGGCCACCTCGGGCACCGTCTCGCGTTGATTTTACTTCCCAAAAATCACAAATATTCCAAAATAAATCTCCGTCCGTTTTTATCCCGTTTGGACTCCGTTTGATATTGGGTTTCTGCGAAACATAAAACATGCAACAAACAGGAACTGGCACTAGGCACTGGATCAATATGTTAGTCCGAAAAATAGTATAAAAAGTTGCCAAAAGTATATGAAAGTTGAATAATATTGGCATGGAACAATCAACAATTATAGATATGACGGAGACGTATTAACGTTCTGATGGAACGCGCTGATCACAGCGGCAGGATGAACGTCGGGGATGTTGTACTGCACCCGACTGAATCTCTGGATGTATTTGCGTAGGGTTTCCCCTTCCTTCTGGGGAATGATATGCAGATCACTGGCCTGGCCATGAGCTTGGTGGCCTCCTGTGAAGGCGCCAACGAACTCATGGCACATATCCAACCAAGAAGAAATGGAATCCGCCGGCAAGTGCATCATCCAAGACATAACATTGGGCTTCAGTGCCAGCGGGAAATAATTGGCAAGCACCTTGTCGTCGCGAGCTCCGGTAGCCTGCATCGCGATGGTGTAGATGCTGAGGAACTCGGACGGATGGGTCTTGCCAGTGTACTTCTCGCCGACGTCGGGCTTGAACGTGCGGTGGGACGGCCACTGGAACTGCCGCAGCTCGCGGGTAAAGGCCGGGCATCCCACCTCGTAAGGTAGGCCGCCGGAGCCCCCGGTGTTGGGTGGTCCATAGCGGGTCCCGCCCGCTTGTCCGACTGATGGGGTGTTTCGCGCCGGCGCTCGATGGTGACACGAGCGTCTTCGTGAGCTCGTTCCTGAAGAACTTGGCGCTGGTCACGGAGGGTCCGTGGGTCGGACGACGCTATGGAGATGTTATCACAAGCGTCGTCACGACGGGCCGACGCCCGCGGCGGCTGGCGAGGAGAAGGAGAGTGCACCGTGGCCGCAGCTCCCCGGTCCTCCCAGCGCCAACATGTGGTGGCTCGATGGAGCACCGACCCGAGGGGCCCGCCGGTCGCGGACCGTCTTTGTTGGCAACGGCGACGAGGCTCCGGTTGGTGGCCCTCCACTTGTCGAGCTTCTCTGCGGCAGGAGGGAAGTCGAGGAGCAGCTGCGCGCATGCCAAAGCTTCTGCTGGCGTGGGCGGCGGCGACAGCTGCGTGGATCGCGGAACGCTTCGACTTCTAACCACGCTATAAGGACCTCCGTTACGACCCAACGGCTGCGTGCCATTTTCGCCAGCACTTCGGCGGGCGTGCTGAACTCCTTCATCCCGCGGACGACGCACAGGGCTCTTCCCACGGCGGTGCCCAGGGTCACCGGCGTGGTGACGTTGCTCGTCGCGCACACCATGGGAAGAGCGCGCAGTGGTCGCCGGCGTGGGCGTCTTGGAGGTCGCCGCGCCGCCCAGGGGTGGCACGACGACACTCCTGGAGGGCCCCGCACCGCCTGCGGGGGGCCTAGCCCCGTCTTTGGATCTGGCGACGTGCGGCCGGTCATCTGGCGCGCGAACGATGCCGCTTGCCAGGCTCTAACTCCCAGGGCGATGCTGGTGTTCGCGGACCATGGCCCAGGTCCTTTCCGCGACCGGCCCACTGCTCGCCCGCACCGGCACGGGCCGTTCGACTCCCAATGAGCCGATCGCCGTGGCCGTCCTCTTCTTGGGAGCCATGGCGACGAAGAACTGCTAGGCTGGCTACTAGACCAGATTCTCACAATTGCGCCCCCTACCTGGCGCGCCAAAGATGTCGGTGTGGAATGGCACCTATGGGATCACAGGAATCCCTACTACGGTTGCCGGGGCGCAGGGTTGCGAGAAGAGCAGGATTAGTAACCAGCACGAGGATCGTTTACCTAGGTTCGGGCCGCCAGGATGCGTAAAACCCTAGTCCTGCGTTGGTGGGTGTATTTCAGAGAGTTCTTGAGCTCTCGAACTAGCTGTGGTGAGCGTGTGGCTCGAAAGAGCCGAATCCTTCTCCAGTATGCCATGGGCCTCCTTTTATAGAGAAAAGGGGCTGCCACAGTGGCACACAGGAGGTGGAAAGGCGCACAGTGCTATGAGCTTATCGCTCGTATTACAGGACAAGACGCATTTAATGCGTAGCTTAGGTGTCCCCTTGCTTTATCGGGGACGGGGGTGAGGCCCGTCCCGTCCATCGCCGCTCCTCCTTGCTTCGACACGCGCCCTGGCTAGCGACGCATGCGGCGCCACGTAGGCGGGCAGGCAGTTGAGGTGGCGCGATGGAGGAGCCTCCACGAAGATCTGCATGCCGCCACGCAGGCGCTTGATGAGTTGGCCTGGGAGCTGCATGTTGCCACGCAGGTGCCCGCCCAGCTGGTTGGGCTGGCAGCTGCATGTGAACGGTGGTGGAGACTTGGTTGGTGCGGGCCTGGCAGTGGCCCTGCTGGCGTCCTCGGTGAGGGCCTTGCCGGGTGGCCTGGAAAGGGTCTTGCCGTGGCGCGCTGTCGTCCCCAGCAAGGACCTTGCCGGGGGTCTGGTGGCCTTCCTCGGCAAGGATCTTGCCGAGGATCGTCGTCTTCTAATCCTCATCTGGTCTTGAGTGTTCCTTCTCTTCACAAAGATCTGCATGCCACCATGGAGGTGCCTCCCGAGCCCTAGCCCAACGTGATGTTGGAGACCGTGGGCTCAAGGGTGGCTCGCTCTGTTGGTGTGGGGCGAGCTGCCCCGGCAAGGTGTCGGTGTCAAAACCGGCGGATCTCGGGTAGGGGGTCCCGAACTACGCGTCTAAGGCGGATGGTAACATGAGGCGGGGGACACAATGTTTACCCAGGTTCGGGCCCTCTTGATGGAGGTAATACCCTACTTCCTGCTTGATTGATCTTGATGATATAAGTATTACAAGAGTTGATCTACCACGAGATCATAGAGGCTAAACCCTAGAAGCTAGCCTATGATTATGATTGTTGTTGTCCTACGGACTAAACCCTCCGGTTTATATAGATACCGGAGGGGGCTAGGGTTACACAGAGTCGGTTACAAGGGAGGAGATCTACATATCCGAATTGCCAAGCCTGCCTTCCACGCAAAGGAGAGTCCCACCCGGACACGGGACGAAGTCTTCAATCTTGTATCTTCATAGTCCAACAGTCCGGCCAAAGTATATAGTCCAGCTGTCCGAGGACCCCCTAATCCAGGACTCCCTCAGTAGCCCCTGAACCAGGCTTCAATGACGATGAGTCCGACGCGCAGATTGTCTTCGGCATTGCAAGGCGGGTGCTTCTCCAAATTTCGAGTACCTGTCGAGTAGTGTCCGGCTTCCCATGAATGTTGCACTCCTTGGCTTCTGCGCCTAATAATGGCTATCTTCCACGCATCGAGCGAATGCGAGAAGTTGGGGCATTTTTACACTTGCCACCCTAACCATGTGAGTAAATCATCTATTTAAAGAGCCGGGGATCCTCAGATCCAGATCACACCATCCTCCCACAGCGAGTATCCATCGGAGCGTGCCCGGAAAAGCCCATCCCATCATGGCCGGTCATCGCAACTCCTCCTCTCCCTCCCGTAGCACTGAGCCAGGCTATTGGGAGAAGTGTTTCGTCCCCCACAGCCAATTAGTAGAGTTACAGACCCAGCGGTTTCTTCCTCCTGCGTATATGGTCCCCGTCCGAGCCGGACAAGCCACTTACAATGGCGGGGAGCAAGCGGAGAGCTTTCCCAACCCATCCATGGGTGAGCGGGTATGCCTTGTCCCTTACTTATTAAGGGGACTCGGATTTCCAATCCATCCGTTCCTCCGCGGGCTCCTGGAGTTCTACGGCCTCCAGCTGCATAACTTTACTCCCGCCTCCATTTTACACATCGCTGGCTACGTCGCCTTTTGCGAGCTGTTTCTGGGCTGCGAAGCTCATTTCGAGCTATGGAAGAGGCTATTCTGCCTTGTACCCCGTACACAGGAGGGGTCAATATATCAAGTGGGCGGAGCCGAAATATGGCGCGTCGCTGGGACTGGATACCTGTCCGGTACTCCGAAGAAGACATCCGAAGACTGGCCTTCGGAGTGGTTTTATATGGAGTTCGTCCCCCTTTCGGACCCTATTCGGATGGGCCTTCCTGAGTTTAATAACGCCCCTTTGAAGAAATGCCGCAGCTGGCGCCCTCGGTGCCCCCAGGAGGAAGATAACAGAGAGGTCCTTTACCTGATGGGCCGGATGAAAACGCTGGCCAAATCAGGACTGACAATAATCGAGGTTATGTCAATATGTATAATGCGGGGGGTGCAGCCAATTCAATATCGGGGACAACCCATGTGGCACTTCAATGGAGAAGACGATGCCACCCGCTGCCGCCGTAAAGGTCCGGACTCCGCCGCTGCTCTAGCGAAAATACTGTCCGATTTATATAAAGGAGAGGAAGAGGAGTTCATCTGCATTAAGCCACGGGATGGATTCTCTATGGACAACCCCCCAAACTGGGTGAGCTGCTACTTTTTACTCCAGACCTTCCTGCAATCTTCGTCATAAATATTTACCTTGCTATTTCATAGCAGGAACTGCGAAAAGCTGTGAAGGAGGTCCACAGCCCGTCTCCACAGCCAGTGGACCCTGACCGGGCCCTCGACCCCGGACTCGAAGAAGATCCGGACATATTTGAGGAGCTTATCGACAGGTCGTTCTGTCAGTTAAGCTGCGACGGTGCCTTGGTGGCCATCATAGCCGATTATCCTGGACTGCTCCCTGCATCACATGTAAGTAAAACCAGAGTCCCGACTTCCAAGAAGGATCCCTTTTTTGCACTTCACCCACCGCACACATATGGTGTCTTACATGGAAGGCCCTCGGGACGCCATGCCGAACCCGCGGTGACTCACCAACAAGGGGCACCGAAGCCGGCTAGGCTTAAAAGGAAGGCGGTCAGGACTGAGACGCCATCGCAGAGGTATGAAAAAGAACCCTGCTTCGTGGTTGTCGTCTTTAAAATATAATAACGTCCATGGTTCCTGGCAGGAAAAACGCTTGCCGGACCGTATCCGGAGAGCCTGCCGGCCACGCCTCCACCAGCCGGGCTCAAGAGCCGGACTTAGAGGCAGATGCTAACGTGGGGACAACACCGGATGTTGCTCCTACAAAGGATGCAGATAGGCTGTCCGCTGTGAATTCCGAAGTGGAGAGTGCCATAAATCACACGCGTCGCCGGGCCGTACTCCGCGACCCTGTTTTCTCTGAAGAGGTGTTCGATGCCTTCAACTCAGGAGACGCGTACATCCGAGCTGCTCAAAATGGTCTTGCCAGAGCCACAGACCAGTATGTAAAGGATATACGAGTAAGAAAATCTGATAATTATGTATATCAGTAGCCCCTGAGACTTGAAACAGTTGGCACAACTGATTTAAGGATCATTATTTGCCTAGGTTCTTATGAAGAAGAATACCCAGTTGTCTCTAGAGCTGGAGGAGTGCAAAGCCCAGCTACGGGCCGCAGTGGCCGCAAAGAAGGAGTCCAAGAAGGCCCCATCTGGTAACACTTGTTCCTATCAAAAAGAATGACATATACCAATTAGTATTCGGCATGCATGCAAATCTAACAATAGATTCTGCAGATGATCCCGGAGTGAATCCGAAGGTCATGCGAGGGGATGAGCAACATGCTCAACGACAGCTAGAGGCTGGCGAGTGCGTGCTTACGTAGGTTAGGCGGGAGAAAAATGATCTCCAAGATGCCAATACCCGGCTGGGTGTTGAACTGAAAGATGTTCGGGCCCAGCTAGCTGACTCCGTAAAGGAGAATAAGGAGCTTCGACGCGGCATTTTTAGTAAGTGCTTGAATGAACTTTTATAGAGTTCGGCGAAGAAACCGGCTAACAGAGTTATATCTGTAGGTATGCTAACGGGTCGTCCCGGAGAGGAGATGCCCAGGTCTGCGAGTGATCTTCTGCCAGAGCTCTCACAACTGCACGAACAAGTTCGGCAGGTGATGCAGGGCATTGCCCAGGCCTTGTGGCCATCCGCCTCCCTGCCAGGAGGCATGGGGGAGCTCATAGAGATGCTCAAGGGAGCGTGGCGGCGCTTCTGATTATGGAAGATATCTGCCTGCCGACAAGGTGCAAGGGAAGCCTGGTCCATGGTGAAGACTCGATATACCAAGGCTGACCCGAACCACATGGCCGAGGTCGGACCTGTGGGGTCTGATGGGAAAGAGATTCCCGTCAGTTTGGTGTATGACCAGGTGAAATTAGCCGCAAAGTATTCCCAACAGGATTGTAGGCTAGACAGCCTGTTGGATGGTATAGAAGAAGAATTTAGTCAGTCTAAGTGACTGTGTACTTCAAGTGACATATATTTTCCCTAGCCGGATTGTAAATCATTTGTCATGGCGGACCTTTTCGCTTCAACCTCCGGACCCGACAGTCCTGAGTGTATCCGAATACCCGCTCAGTTATGTAAAACCGGGGTACGCGTGGAAACCAGGCGTAGGGGTCATAAGTGCTTGAACAGACAAGTACCCAACTAGCTATGTTATATTACATGGATAGTAAGAAACATCTTCCAGGGAGAATAGTTCCGTTAAGGGTTCCTTTCCCTGGGTGCGCATGCATTAATGTGCATGTCCGAACTGCGAAAAGAGACGCAGGATATAAACATCTGGGGGCATGTATTGTAATAAGTAAAAGTCATTTTTTGTTCACCGATCGAATATTCCCTTAAGAACGCTAGCTTTCGGCTTCACCCAGTCTGAGGTACACATCCGGCTGACCCGGCAGTAACAATCGCAGAGGTGCTCCCCTTATGCCCTAGCCGAATTAACGGGAACGTAGGGCATAAACACAAGAGCGAGGCAACCCAGCTTGGCCAAAACTTAAGTCATATCGATGCATATAATGGCGAAGAAAAGGTACATGTGGAAAAGTAACACATGTGCAAGGGGCATAGAGCCCGGAACATAGTTATATTAAGCTTCTGTATAAGAAGCCCCCAGGTATAATGAGCACGCTTGGCGCGTCAAGATTGTGTAGTCAAGACACATTTTAACCTTTTAAGGCCGTGAAGAAAAAGGGAAGAAGGAAAGAAAGAAAGACAGATAGCGGATATATATATATATATATATATATATATAAATTGACGGAGGTAAGGAGACGAACACAGAGTCCGGCACTAGGAGTAGAACCTTCGGAGTCTGGTCGTGTTCCATGGGTTTGGCTCGAGTCGATTGTCCGATGCATCCCGCAGACGGTACGCTCCATCGGTTAGAACTTTGTCAATAACGAAGGGACCTTCCCATTTGGGCTTGAGCTTGTCCTTTTTCTTCTCTGGTAGGCGTAGAACGAGTTCGCCAACGTTATAAGTTTTGGCCCGTATTTCTCTGATTTGATACCGTCGAGCCTGTTGCTGATAGAATGCGGAGCGGGCTTTTGCCACGTCACGCTCCTCCTCCAGGGCGTCCAAACCGTCCTGCCGATCAAGCTCGGCTTCTTTCTCTTCGTACATGCGCACTCGAGGTGAGTCATGAATGATGCCGCAGGGCAGTACCGCCTCTGCGCCGTACACCATAAAAAACGGTGTGTATCCGGTAGTGCGATTCGGCGTGGTCCGCAGCCCCCATAGTACGGAGTCGAGCTCCTCGACCCAGTGCGTATCTGATTCCTTCAAGGATCGCACTAATCTGGGTTTAATGCCGCTCATAATAAGACCATTTGCTCGCTCGACTTGACCGTTTGTTTGGGGGTGATAGACGGAGGCATAATCGAGCTTAATGCCCATGTTGCCGCACCAAGTTTTTACCTCGTCGGCTGTAAAGTTCGAGCTGTTATCGGTGATGATGCTATGGGGGACACTGTAACCGTGTACAACCCCGGATATGAAGTCTATCACTAGTCCGGACTCGGCCGTTTTAACTGGTTTGGCTTCTATCCATTTGGTGAATTTATCCACCATGACCAATAGGTACTTTTTCTTATGGCTTCCTCCTTTAAGGGGTCCGACCATATCCAGCCCCCAGGCAGCAAAGGGCCAAGTAATGGGGATTGTTTGGAGAGCGGTAGGTGGCATATGGCTTTGGTTTGCAAAAAGCTGGCAACCGACGCAATGTTGGACGAGGACCTGTGCGTCTGCTCGGGTCGTCGGCCAGTAAAAACCTGTACGGAAGGCCTTGCTTACAAGGGCCCGAGCTGCGGCGTGGTGGCCGTCGAGTCCAGCATGAATTTCTGCCAAAAGTTGTCATCCTTCCTCTTCGGAGATGCACCTTTGAAGTACTCCGGTAGCGCTTTTCTTATAAAGCTCTCCCTCGTGGACCTTATAGGCTTTAGACCACCACACAATGCAACGTGCCTCGTTTGGGTCCTCAGGGAGTTCTTTCCTAGTTAGGTAAGCCAAGAAGGGTTCTGTCCACGGGGCGATGACAGCCATAATCACGTGGGCCGAAGGTGTTATTTCGATGGCAGAGCCTCCGATTACGTCAGAGTGTTCGGGATCTGGCGTTGTGGCCGGATCCGGACTATTGTTGCCGGTCTCCCCTTCCCACACCACGGATGGCTTAAACAGCCTTTCCAAGAAGATATTAGGTAGGACAGGGTCACTCTTAGCGCCGATGCGAGCGAGGATATCTGCCGCTTGATTGTTTTCTCGGACCACATTGTGGAATTCGAGCCCCTCAAACCGAGCTGACATTTTGAGGACGGCGTTGCGGTAAGCCGCCATTTTGGGTCCTTGGCGTCAAAGTCTCCATTTATTTGAGATATTGTGAGGTTCGAATCCCCACGCACCTCTAGGCATTGAATGCCCATGGAGACTGCCATCCGGAGACCATGCAACAGGGCCTCATATTCTGCTGCATTGTTGGAGTCTATGTATAATATTTGGAGTACGTATTGGACTGTATCTCCGGCGGGGGATGTCAGGACGACGCCTGCCCCCAGACCAGCTGGCATCTTAGAGCCGTCAAAGTGCATGATCCAATTGGAGTACGCGCCGTACTCTTTAGGGAGTTCGGCTTCTGTCCATTCAGCGACAAAATCAGCCAGTACTTGTGACTTAATGGCTCGCCGTGGTTTGTATGTTATGTCGAACGGGAGGAGCTCAATAGCCCATTTAGCAATCCGGCCCGTGGCATCGTGGTTATTTATTATGTCGTTGAGTGGTACTTCAGAGCCCAGGGTAATTGAACACTCTTGAAAGTAGTGTCGTAGTTTCCGGGATGCCATGAAGACCGCGTATGCTATCTTTTGATAATGTGGGTACCGTGGTTTGCATGGAGTGAGGACAGTGGATACGTAGTATACCGGCTTTTGAAGCGGGAACTTATGTCCGTCCGTCTCTCGTTCGACAACGAGCACTGCACTTACAACTTGGTGTGTTGCCGCTATATATAACAGCATTGGTTCGCCGATATTTGGCGCGGCCAAGATTGGGTTGCTGGCCAAGAGGGCTTTTATTTCTTCCAATCCGACCGTGGGCGCATCCGTCCACTCGAAGTGTTCGGTGCATCGAAGAAGGCGATAAAGAGGTAGTGCCTTTTCTCTCAATCGGGAGATAAAGCTCGGATTTGCTTCAGGTCTGTTGGGATAGCCAACTGTGACAAAGCTCGGATTTTATCCGGATTTGCTTCAATTCCTCTATTGGAAACGATGAAGCCCAAGAGCTTTCCGGCGGGCACGCCGAAAACGCATTTTTATGGATTGAGCTTGATATCATATGTTCGGAGATTGTCGAACGTGAGCCTCAGGTCGTCTATTAAGGATTCGACGTGTCTGGTTTTAATGACTACATCGTCTACATATGCCTCCACTGTTTTGACGATTTGTGTTTCCAGGCATGTCTGAATCATGCGCTGATAGGTTGCACCGGCGTTTTTGAGCCCGAAAGGCATGGTGTTAAAACAGAAGGGGCCGTATGGAGTGATGAATGCCGTTGCGGCTTGATCGGACTCCGCCATCTTAATTTGATGGTATCCAGAGTATGCGTCGAGGAAACACAATGAGTCGTGACTTGCGGTAGCATCGATAATTTGATCAATGCAGGGGAGGGGGAAGGGATCCTTGGGGCAAGCCTTGTTAAGGTCCTTGAAATCGACACATAGGCGCCAAGATTTGTCCTTCTTTGGTACCATTACCAGGTTTGCTAGCCAGTCCGGATGTTTTATTTCTCTAATGAATCCGGCCTCGAGTAACTTGGCTAGCTCCTCTCCCATGGCTTGTCGCTTAGGCTCTGAGAAATGTCGAAGAGTCTGCTTGACCGACTTGTATTACTTTAGAATGTTTAGGCTATGCTCGGCCAGCCTGCGTGGGATTCCTGTCATGTCTGAAGGATGCCAGGCGAAGATGTCCCAATTCTCGCGCAAGAACTCCCGCAGTGCGGCGTCTGTTGTGGGGTTCAGCTGTGCCCCGATGGATGCTGTTTTTGTAGGGTCCGTTGGGTGGACCTGGAATTTGACTATTTCGTCCGCTGGTTTAAAAGAGGTGGACTTGGGTATTTTGTCGAGTATCACGTCGTCCCTGTCCACTGTGGAGCGCAGCGCAGTTAGTTCTTCGGCCGCAAGGGCTTCGGATAACGCCTCGAGGGCCAGTGCAGCGGTTTTATTTTCGGCGCGGAGTGCTATGTCCGGATCACTAGCTAGAGTGATGATTCCATTGGGCCCGGGCATTTTGAGCTTCATGTACCCATAATGGGGTATAGCTTGGAAGATCGTGAATGCCACCCGCCCTAAAAGGGCGTGGTATCCGCTACTGAACGGGGCCACTTGGAATGTGATTTCTTCGGACCTATAATGCTCCAGCGTGCCGAATACCACATCTAGTGTGATTTTTCCCGCACATCGTGCCTCCCGACTAGGGAGGATTCCTCTGAAGGTCGTGCTGCTTTGCTCAATGCGGCTCTTGTCTATTTCCATCTTGCTAAGAGTCTCCTCGTAGATGACGTTTAATCCGCTGCCACCGTCCATGAGCACTTTAGTAAGCCGGAAGCCGTCCACAATTGGACTAAGGACCAAAGCGGCTAGTGCTCGGGCTGTTCGGAGTTGAGGTTCTTCACTGGCATTGAAGGTTATGGCCGTATCGTTCCATGGATTTATTGCTGCAACATGGCAGACTTCGGCAAGGCTGCGGAGTGCTCGCTTGCGCCTATTATTTGAGGTGAAGGTCTCGAAGACTGTCAATATTGTATTGTTATTTTCCATGGGATGGTGCTCTGTGGTATTGTTGATGAGGAGATCCTCGCTGCTCTTGGCCACCTGCCGGAGTATCCAACATGCTCTAAGGCTGTGTGTTGGCATGGTATCCGGTGTACTGTGAATTTTGCATGGCCCATTGAGCCATCCTTCCAATACAGTTCCACGCCCTGTAGTGGGCTTTGGTTTCTTTGTAATTAGATCGGGTGACTTATGAGAGTACACCCTTTTAGTTCGGATGGGGGGTTTAGTGAGAGCCGGAGGATCCCAGAATTTTGTTTGGATTTTCCAGGCGCTTTCCATCACACAGTACTTCTGTACTATGGCCACCAAGTCAGCGAAGTGTGCTATGTCACGGCGACTTATGGCGTTGAGGATTCCCTTGTCCGTGCAATTTTTGCAAAAGAATGAAATTGCGTCTTCCTCGCGACAATCCTTGACCTTGCTCATTACAAGGAGGAATCTGGCCCAATAGTGATGTACTGTCTCTTGGGGCTCTTGTCTAATGTGGGAAAGATCGCTTATGTCTGGGTGGGTGGGTAGATTTAGGTCCAAACCCTGACCCGATCTGAGACCCAGGGGCGGAGGAGTTTCCGAGCTTGGCAGTTCGGGCTCGAAGATGTCGCCCAGTAGTTCCGGCCCGCTGTCTGATTCTAGGTTCGAAGCTTGGGCCATGTCCTCCCGTAGACGGGTATCCGGCTCAGAGAGCTCGGGAATTCGGACATAGTTTGTCCTCAAAATAGAGGAAGAATCGCTACATTGCTCCTCCACCACCGCTATCTGATGGGCGACCGGCGAAGAGTTAATCTCCCTTTGGTCGGGTTTAAGCCCAATCCGATCATAGTCCGTACCGACTCCCAGGGCGGCGATGCGATCCAAGAGCTCATTCAAGGAAGAGAGATCCATTGGATCCATCTGCTCGGTGAATCCCGAGCCAACGTGGAGGCTATTTTTGATGACCCGAGAAGTCATCGTCGGCGCGACGGCCGAACGGGCGGTCATGACGAAGTCGCCTAGTTGGAGAGTTTGGCCTACAGCCAGGGCTCGCCCAGAGGTAATGTTGTCCTTGACAACAAGACGAGCCATCAAGCCTTATTGTGACGGCACAGTGGAATTCTCAATGAAAGCACCAATGTCGGTGTCAAAACCGGCGGATCTCGGATAGGGGGTCCCGAACTGTGCGTCTAAGGCGGATGGTAACAGGAGGCGGGTGACACAATGTTTGCCCAGGTTCGGGCCCTCTCGATGGAGGTAATACCCTACTTCCTGCTTGATTGATCTTGATGATATGAGTATTACAAGAGTTGATCTACCACGAGATCGTAGAGGCTAAACCCTAGAAGCTAGCCTATGATTATGATTGTTGTTGTCCTACGGACTAAACCCTCCGGTTTATATAGATACCGGAGGGTCCTAGGGTTACACAGAGTCGGTTACAAGGGAGGAGATCTACATATCCGAATTGCCAAGCGTGCCTTCCACGCAAAGGAGAGTCCCACCCGGACATGGGACGAAGTCTTCAATCTTGTATCTTCATAGTCCAACAGTTCGGCCAAAGTATATAGTCCGGCTGTCCGAGGACCCCCTAATCAAGGACTCCCTCACAAGGGTCTTGCCGGGGCTGCTGAGGCTGCCCCGGCAAGGGTCTTGCCGGGGGAACCCGCTTCGTCCCTCTGCTCTTTGTGGTCTTGGCCTTGGCGTTGCTCTGGTTATCTTGGGCTTCGGTCTTACCTTGGTTCACCTCCCCTGTTCTGCTTGGTGTGACCGTGGGCGCGGCTCTGACTGCCCGTGCATAGGTAAAGGGGTACAAAAGTGCACTCCTTCTTTTGTACACCGACATAATCCTTTTGCAGGATACGGAACATTACATCCTGATGAGCACCTAATCTATGTGGATGAAGTTTGTGGATTATTTAAGCTTGCAGGTATGCCTGATGATGTTATCAAGAAGAAGGTCTTCCCTTTATCTTTGAAGGGAGATGCATTGACATGGTATAGGCTATGTGATGATATGGGATCATGGAACTACAAACGATTGAAATTGGAATTTCATCAGAAGTTTTATCCTATGCATCTTGTTCATCGTGATCGTAATTATATATATAATTTTTGGCCTCACGAAGGAGAAAGCATCGGTCATGCTTGGGGGAGGCTTAAGTCAATGATATATTCATGCCCCAATCATGAGCTCTCAAGAGAAATGAATATTCAAAAATATTATGGTCGACTTTCTGAGAACAATCGCACCATGCTCGATACTTCTTGTACTGGCTCTTTTATGATGAAGACTATTGAATTCAAATGGGATTTATTGGATAGAATTAAACGCAACTCTGAAGATTGGGATCTCGACGAAGGTAAGGAGTTAGGTATAACACCTAAGTTTGATTGTGTTAAATCTTTTATGGATACCGATGTTTTCCGTAAATTTAGCACTAAATATGGACTTGACTCTGAGATAGTAGCTTCTTTTTGTGAATCTTTTGCTGCTCACGTTGATCTCCCTAAGGAGAAGTGGTTTAAATATAATCCTTCCAAAGAAGTAAAAGTAGTTGCTCCTATTAAAGTTGAAGAAAAGACTATCACTTATAATGATCCTATTGTTCCTACTTCTTATGTTGAGAAACCACCTTTACCTGTTAGGATAAACGATCATGCTAAAGCTTCAACTGTGGTTCGTAAAAGTAATATTAGAACTTATACACCTCCTGAGCAAGTTTAAGTTGAACCTAATATTGCTATTGTTAAAGATCTCTTGGCTGATAATATTGATGGGCATATATTTATTTCTGTGATGAAACTGCTAGAATTGCTAAACCTTGTGCTAAAGATAAACATAGACATGTGGTAGGCATGCCTGTTATTTCAGTTAAAATAGGAGATCATTGTTATCATGGCTTATGTGACATGGGTGCTAGTGCTAGTGCAATACCTATTGACTTATACAAAGAAATTATGCATGACATTGCACCCGCTGAGTTAGAAGAAATTGATGTCACCATTAAGCTTGCCAATAGAGATACTATTTCACCAATTGGGATTGTTAGAGATGTTGAAGTCTTGTGTGGGAAAACTAAATATCCTGCTGATTTTCTTGTTCTTGGTTCCCCACAAGATAGCTTTTGTCCCATTATATTTGGTAGACCCTTCTTGAACACTGTTAATGCTAAGATAGACTGCGAAAATGATGTTGTTACTATTGGTCTAGGTGATATGACTCATGAATTTAATTTTTCTAAATTTCGTAGACAACATTGTGAAGAGGAATTGCCTAGTAAGGATGAAATTATTGGTCTTGCTTCTATTGCTGTGCCTCCTAATGATCCTTCAGAACAATATCTGCAAGACCATGAAAATGATATGTTTATGAATGACACAAGGGAAATAGATGAAGTATTCTTTAAACAGGAACCTATTCTGAAACACAACTTGCCTGTTGAAATCCTAGGGGATCCACCTCCACCCAAGGGTGATCCCGTGTTTGAGCTTAAACCATTGCCTGATACTCTTAAATATGCTTATCTTGATGAAAAGAAGATATATCCTGTTATTATTAGCTAACCTTTCAGAGAAGGAGGAAGAAAAATTATTGAAAGCTCTGAAGAAGCACTGTGCTGCTATAGGATATACTCTTGATGATCTTAAGGGCATTAGTCCCACTCTATGCCAACACAAAATAAATTTGAAGGAAGATGCCAAACCAGTTATTGATCATTAACGACGGCTGAATCCTAAGATGAAAGAAGTGGTAAGAAAGGAAATACTAAAGCTCCTTGAGGCAGGTATAATCTATCCCGTTGCTGATAGTCAGTGGGTAAGTCCTGTCCATTGTGTCCCTAAGAAGGAAGGTATTACTGTCGTTCCTAATGATAAAGATGAATTGATTCCGCAAAGAATTATTACAGGCCATAGGATGGTAATTGACTTCCTTAAATTAAATAAGGCTACTAAAAAGGATCATTACCCCTTACCTTTTATTGATCAAATGCTAGAAAGATTATCCAAACATACACATTTTTGCTTTCTAGATGGTTATTCTGGTTTCTCTCAAATAGCTATGTCAGCTGATGATCAAGCTAAGACCACTTTTACTAGCCCTTTCGGTACTTTTGCTTATAAATGTATGCCTTTTGGTTTATGTAATGCACCTGCTACCTTTCAAAGATGCAAGATGGCTATATTCTCTGACTTTTGTGAAAAGATTTGTGAGGTTTTTATGGACGATTTCTCCGTTTATGGATCCTCTTTTGATGATTGCTTGAGCAACCTTGATCGAGTTTTGTAGAGATGTGAAGAAACTAATCTTGTCTTGAATTGGGAAGAGTGCCACTTTATGGTTAATGAAGGTATTGTCTTGGGGCATAAAATTTCTGAAAGAGGCATTGAAGTTGATAAAGCTAAAGTTGATGCTATGGAAAAGATGCCATGTCCCAAGGACATCAAAGGCATAAGAAGTTTCCTTGGTCATGCCGGTTTTTATAGGAGGTTCATTAAGGACTTCTCTGAAATTTCTCGGCCTCTGACTAATCTATTACAAAAATATATCCCATTTGTCTTTGATGATGATTGTGTCGAAGCATTTGAAATACTTAAGAAAGCATTGATTTCTGCACCTATTGTTCAGCCACCTGATTGGAATTTACCCTTTGAAATTATGTGTGATGCTAGTGATTGCTGTAGGTGCCGTTCTAGGGCAAAGAGTTGATAAGAAATTAAATGTTATTCAATATGCTAGTAAAACTCTAGACAATGCCCAGACAAATTACGCTACTACTGAAAAAGAATTCTTAGCAGTTGTATTTGCTTGTGATAAGTTCAGACCATATATTATTGATTCTAAAGTAACTATTCACACTGATCATGCTGCTATTAAATATCTTATGGAAAAGAAATATGCTAAACCTAGACTTATTAGATGGGTTCTCTTGCTAAAAGAATTTGATTTGCATATTATTGATAGAAAGGGAGCTGAGAACCCCGTTGCAGACAACTTGTCTAGGTTAGAAAATGTTCTTGATGACCCACTACCTATTCATGATAGCTTTCTTGATGAACAATTAAATGTCATAAATTCTTCTCGTACTGCTCCATGGTATGCTGATTATGCTAATTACATTGTTGCTAAATTTATACCACCTAGTTTCACATACTAGCAAAAGAAAAAGTTTTTCTATGATTTGAGACATTACTTTTGGGATGACCCACATCTTTATAAAGAAGGAGTAGATGGTGTTATTAGGCATTGTGTACCTGAGAATGAACAGGAACAGATCCAACGCAAGTGTCACTCCGAGGCTTATGGAGGACACCACGCTGGAGATAGAACTGCACATAAGGTATTGCAATCCGGTTTTTATTGGCCTACTCTCTTCAAGGATGCCCGTATGTTTGTCTTATCTTGTGATGAATGTCAAAGAATTGGTAATATTAGTAGACGTCAGGAAATGCCTATGAACTATTCACTTGTTATTGAACCATTCGATGTTTGGGGCTTTGATTATATGGGACCGTTTCCTGCCTCTAATGGATATACACATATTTTAGCTGCTGTTGATTACGTTACTAAGTGGGTAGAAGCTATTCCAACTAGTAGTGCTGATCATAACACTTCTATTAAAATGCTTAAAGAAGTTATCTTTCCGAGGTTTGGAGTCCCTAGATATTTAATGACTGATGGTGGTTCACATTTTATTCATGGTGCTTTCCGTAAAATGCTTGCAAAGTATGATGTTAATCATAGAATTGCATCTCCTTATCACCCACAGTCTAGTGGTCAAGTAGAATTGAGTAATAGAGAACTTAAATTAATTTTGCAAAAGACTGTTAATAGATCTAGAAAGAATTAGTCCAAGAAACTTGAGGATGCATTATGGGCCTATAGAACTGCATATAAAAATCCTATGGGTATGTCTCCGTATAAAATGGTTTATGGAAAAGCATGTCACTTACCTCTCGAACTAGAACATAAGGCATATTGGGCAATTAAAGAGCTCAATTATGATTTCAAACTTGCCGGTGAGATGAGGTTATTTGACATTAGCTCACTTGATGAATGGAGAACCCAAGCCTATGAGAATGCCAAGTTGTTTAAAGAAAAAGTTAAAAGATGGCATGACAAAAGGATACAAAAGCGTGAGTTTAATGTAGGTGATTATGTATTGCTATACAACTCTCGTTTAAGATTTTTTGCATGAAAACTTCTCTCTAAATGGGAAGGTCCTTACGTTATTGAGGTGGTCTATCGTTCCGGTTCCATAAAAATTAACAACTTCGAAGGCACAAATCCGAAGGTGGTAAACGGTCAAAGAATCAAACATTATATCTCAGGTAATCCCATAAATGTTGAAACTAATGTTATTGAAACCGTAACACCGGAGGGATACATAAGAGACACTTTCCAGAACGTTTCAGACTCCGGAAAGGAATAGGTATGTGGTACGGTAAGTAAACCGACTCCAAAATAGTTTTAATGGCAATTGTTCTCCGTTTTGGAATATTTAGAAAAATAGAAAAATGAGAAGCAGTCCGGGAAGGACACAAGGCCTCCATGAGGGTGGAGGGCGCGCCCTACCCCCCTGGGCGCGCCCCCTGCCTCGTGGGCACCTCGTGTGCTCTCCGGACTCCGTTTTCTTGCACGATAAGTATTTTGGTCGGTAAAAATTCATTATATAACCTCCCGAAGGTTTTGACTCCTGTATCACGCAAATATCCTCTGTTTTCATTTCGAGCTGTTGCTGCTGCAGATCAGAGCAAGATGTCTTCTCAAGAGTCAGTCGGGGAGAGCCGGGTGTCTCATCCGGCATCGAGATCAAGGACAAACAGCGATGCTGACCACTTTGCGCCAGCAACGGAGGAAGAGATGGAGGCTGATTTGAAGAGGATAGATGCCATGGAGGAGGATCAAGAAGTCACTTCTTGCTACCGAGCTGGATTCACGATGGGGGAACTACAGAGCTCAGCTATTCCACACTCGGTTATCCCTTCCAATGTTAGATTTCTTTCTTATGAGAATATGAAAAAGAGTGTTACTTGTTCCCCCGCATGCAACATCCATGGGTGCAACGAGCTTTAACTGTCACGGGAAAGCTCCGTAAGGAGATAATGGATCTCAAGCAGCAAATCAATAAGCTCGAGGAAGAGAATCGTATCCTGAGGAGTATCATCGCCAAGAATATCACACCACCACCTCCGAAGAAGGAGACATAATCACATGGGTATGGGCACCCCCCTTGGCAACTGCCAAGCTTGGGGGAGGTGCCCCGGTATCGTATCACCATCACACTCCTATCTTTACCGGTTTTCTTAGTTCGATCCTTTTGGTAATATCTTGATCTAGTAGAATAAAGTTCTAGTATGATTTAGCTTTGAGTTTTGAGTTTTGCTTTATGATCCCTCTATGTAATCGAGTCCGTGAGCTATATAATAAAGATTAGTGTTGAGTCAAGGGCTTGATTATCTTGCTATGATCTTGAGGGAATAAAAGAAAAGAGAAAGAATAAAAAGAAATAAAGAGATCATATTGATCTTATGGAGAGTAATGACTTCACATATAAAGAGTATGATGATTAAAAATTGTTGAGAGTTGGCAAACATAGTTTTGGTCACCGTTGCAATTAATAGGAAGTAATAAAGAAAGAGAGGTTTCACATATAAATATACTATCTTGGACATCTTTTATGATTGTGAGCACTCATTAAACTATGACATGACTAAAGAGTTGATGTTGGACAAGGAAGACAACGTAATGGGTTATGTTTTATTTTATCTGAGATAAAGTATATTGTCATGGATCATCCAACATGTTGAGCTTGCCTTTCCCCTCATGCTAGCCAATTCTTTGCACCAAGTAGAGATACTACTTGTGCTTCCAAATACCCTTGAAACCAGTTTTGCCATGAGAGTCCACCATATCTACCTATGGATTGAGTAAGATCCTTCAAGTAAGTTGTCATCGGTGCAAGCAATAAAAATTGCTCTCTAAATATGTATGACTTATTAGTATGGGAGAAAATAAGCTTTATACGATCTTGTGATGTGGAAGAAATAAAAGCGACGGACTGCATAATAAAGGTCCATATCACAAGTGGCAATATAAAGTGACGTTCTTTCGCATTAACATTTCGTGCATCCAACCCTGAAAGCGCATGACAACCTCTGCTTCCCTCTGCGAAGGGCCTATCTTTTACTATTATCTTCTACCTTATGCAAGAGTCATGGTGATCTTCACCTTTCCTTTTTACATTTTATCCTTCGGTAAGCACAATATGTTTTTTTTGACTGGTGTAAGCACAATATGTTGGAAAGATCCTGATATATATATATCCAGTTGGATGTAAGTTAGCATGAACTATTATTGTTGACATTACCCTTGAGGTAAAAGGTTGGGAGGCGAAACTATAAGCCCCTATCTTTCTCTGTGTCCGATTAAAATGTTGGGAGGTAATATGTTGGAAAGATCCTGATATATATATATGTTGCTGTTATAAGAATGATCATGATGCCCTCATGTCCGTATTTTATTTTATCGACACCTCTATCTCTAAACATGTGGACATATTTATCGTTATCAGTTTCCGCTATTATTACACATTATGTCACAATACTTATGCCTATTCTCTCTTATTTTACAAGGTTTACATGAAGAGGGAGAATGCCGGCAGCTGGAATTCTGAGCTGGAAAAGGAGCAAATATTAGAGACCTATTCTGCACAGCTCCAAAAGTCCTGAAACTCCACGGAAGTTATTTTTGGAAATAATAAAAAATACTAAGCAAAGAAAACACCAGAGGGGACCCACACCCTGGGCACGAGGGTGGGGGGCGCGCCCTACCCCCTGGGCACGCCCACTGCCTCGTGGGCCCCCTGGTGGCCCTCCGGTGCCCATCTTCTGCTATATGAAGTCTTTCGTCCGAAGAAAAATCATAAGCAAGCTTTCGGGACGAGACTCCGCCGCCACGAGGCGGAACCTTGGCGGAACCAATCTAGGGCTCTGGCGGAGCTGTTCTGCCAGGGACACTTCCCTCCGGGAGGGGGAAATCATCGCCATCGTCATCACCAACGATCCTCTCATCGGGAGGGGGTCAATCTCCATCAACATCTTCACCAGCACCATCTCCTCTCAAACCCTAGTTCATCTCTTGTATCCAATTCTTGTCTCTAAGTCTGGGATTCGTACCTCTAGGTTGTTAGTAGTGTTGATTACTCCTTGTAGTTGATGCTAGTTGGTTTATTTGGTGGAAGATCATATGTTCAGATCCATTATGCATATTAATACCCCTCTGATTATGAACATGAATATGCTTTGTGACTAGTTATGTTTGTTCCTGAGGACATGGGAGAAGTCTTGCTATTAGTAGTTATGTGAATTTGGTATTCGTTCGATATTTTGATGAGATGTATGTTGTCTATCCTCTTGTGGTGTCATGTGAACGTCGACTACATGACACTTCACCATTATTTGGGCCTAGAGGAAGGCATTGGGAAGTAATAAGTAGATGATGGGTTGCTAGAGTGACAGAAGATTAAACCCTAGTTTTATGCGTTGCTTCGTAAGGGGCTGATTTGGATCCGTATGTTTCATGCTATGGTTAGGTTTACCTTAATACTTCTTTTGTAGTTGCGGATGCTTGCAATAGGAGTTAATCATAAGTGGGATGCTTGTCCAAGTAAGGACAGCACCCAAGCACCGGTCCACCCACATATCAAATTATCAAAGTACCGAACGCGAATCACATGAACGTGATGAAAACTAGCTTGACGATAATTCCCATGTGTCCTCGGGAGCGCTTTTCTCTATATAAGAGTTTGTCCAGGCTTGTCCTTTGCTACAAAAAGGATTGGGCCACCTTGCTGCACTTTATTTACTTTTGTTACTTGTTGCTCGTTACAAATTACATTATCACAAAACTATCTGTTACCTATAATTTCAGTGCTTGCAGAGAATACCTTGCCGAAAACCGCTTATCATTTCCTTCTGCTCCTCGTTGGGTTTGACACTCTTACTTATCGAAAGGACTACGATAGATCCCCTATACTTGTGGGTCATCACTATTTCAGGTTCACTAGAAGTGTGCAAAGTCCTATCATTTTCCTTTTTCTTTTTCTTTTTAGAAGGACTAGGTGCACTAGTGTTAGCTCTTTGTGAATCTTGTTCAATTCTTTTTGGGTGTCTGTCATGGTTTTGTCACGGCAGATGTCCTAGTGAAAGGACTTAGTCGTGGAGCCATCGCAACGGGTTAGCTTAAAGGGGTTAAAGCGGACAAAGGACGCAGAGAGTTTATACTGGTTCGGCCCCTGGCGGTGAAGGTAAAGGCCTAATCCAGTTGTTGTGGAATTGCTAAGGTTTCGATGACCAGGGAGCGAATCCGCTATGCCTGGCTCTCGAGTTGTTGTTTCTTGTCCCTAAACCGCCGCCGGGTCGTCCCTTTATATACACAGGTTGACACCTGGCGGTTTACAGAATCCCGAGGCCGGCTCATAAACGTGTCCGGCTCGGTTTCTACCTTGCTTATCTTACAACACAAGTTACATATGATATGGTGGTTTATGTCTACAGGCCATAACCCGCCTCTAGGCCTTGGGCCTTCGTAAAGTGCCACACTCCTTGTCTTCATGGGCTTCACATATAAATAACTCATTATGGGGATAACCCTGCCTCTCCTGGCCGGTTTATACCCAGTAGTAATATCCCCAACATTAGGCCCCAGATTGATTTGAACTGGTTCAAGTCAATCTTCAACACTTGAGAAAAATTCTTCCTTCAGCACCTTCGCATACATCTTGTAAACCGCCATGACATCATCTTCCAGTATCATGATAAACCGCCATGACGTCACCTGTTATTAAAAATGGTATATATCTCACCTTCATTAATGAGCCTCCGACAATCGAGGCGACAGCTCTATCACATATCCAGCTTTGGGCTCCTCGATTCTCACGCCTTTCATTTATCTCTTCGCCTTTATAAATAGGGCCGGGGGGTCCTTTTCATTCTCCCCCCTTGCCTCTTCGTCTTTCTTCTTCCTTGCGCCAACCTGATCGTCACACGTAGCCGCCGTCATCCAGCTTCACCCTCGTCTTCAATTCAGGCCGTTGCATCAACGTGATCGTATCAGAGAAACGCGGCGCTCCTCCGCTGTTCCATCAGCATCGGTAAGTTTCTCCTTTCTTTACTCTAGATCCAACATTAGGGTTTCGGTGTTCATCGGAGTTCATTGAAGCTTTGGCACCGTTCTTCCCTGTTCTTCTTAGTATCATAAACGGCTAGTTTAGATCTGATATTTCTTGTGCGGCCGTAGCCATAATCCCCTTTTTCCTCATTATAGCATCCCCTTTGTATAGAAAGAAACTCTCTGAATCTGATGAACTGTTGAAACACCTGTATTTTAGGTCTAAGTATATTTTGATTTTCTGACATGCCGCAGATCTGAATTTACCATACCAGTCTGTGAAAACAGTTTATCCCCTTACTTAGTTACTTTAGATCTGTACCTCTCATACCAATACAGGCGGTTTATCTTTGTAGAAAATGATAATCCGGTGGGTACCATTAGTCCCCTCTTAAACCGCCAAGGCATTTGTAACTCCTCCAATATTAGACTCCGGTTTAACAAATGTCAGACTCCGGTTTAACAATGTGTATATGCCTCTATTTCTGCTTCTGATCTTGCATCGCTTTATATTTGTCCGTCATAAATCTTAAACCGACATTGATCTTTTTCCAGCTTTTCATTGAAATGGCCAAACAATTTTATGCTTGTAACTGGGTTCCTTCCCGGGTTACGGAAACGCAACTAGAGGGATGTGTCACCACTGGCGCTTTAGCGAAGAAAGAATTTATCCAGTGGAGGGTCCCTGGTCCAGAAAATCCTGCTGAGCCCAAGGATGCAGAAGTAGTCGTCTATGTTGATCATCTAAGCCGAGGGTTTAGCCCTCCCGGATCAAAATTCTTCCGAGATGTACTTGCTAACTTCCAAATCCACCCTCAGGACATTGGCCCAAACTTTGTGTCCAATGTTTGTCATTTCCAAGTATTTTGCGAGGCTTATCTTCAAGAGGAGCCCACAGTTGAATTGTTTAGGGATTTCTTCTACTTAAACCGTCGTACAGAGTTTACAGACGGACCCAACACTGAACTTGGCGGCATGGCGATTCAAAAGAGGAAAGATGTCAGCTTCCCTCATGCCAAGCTTCACAGTCACCCCAAGGACTGGAATCAGACTTGGTTTTATTGCAAAGATACATATCCAACTGATGAAAATCCTCTGCCGGGTTACCGTCCTCATCGTCTTAGCAATACACATCCCTTTCCTCAAAGATTAACTGTGAAGGAAAGATCCAACTACGCACCACAACTGTCAAAGCTCAGAGCCTTTGGGGCGAACGTTTTGACAGGTGTTGATTTTGCTCGCTGCTGGATAACCTGGAGCATTTTGCCCTTAAGCCGGCACCCCGGTTTAATGTGTGAATACACAGGTAGCTTGAAAGATCCTCAGCGACATGTTGATATTCAGCTAACAGAAGCTGAAGTTACTGAGTCTGTCAAGAAAATACTGAATGAATCGGAAGCTGTCTGTAGCCAGACCGGGTTAAGTCCTTTTTGTGTTTCCAATAAACTGCCAACTATAAGAATCACAACTCTTTTTGTTTTAACTTGCTCCTTTTTTAGATACTCTCTCAAGATTTCATCCATCTTTGACAGGGCGATGATCCGTTCTGGAAGAAGAAACCACAGGATAAACCGGCCAAGACACCTCACCCCAAGACCAAGGTTATCAAAAAACCTGCCAAGAAGAGGACCACTGAGTCTTCCGAACCAAATGATGATGCTAACTTGGCTAATCCGGATTCAGAGGTAGAACTTGACTCTCTTGGTTCATTTTTCATACACCTCATTGACAATGATTATTATCAGGACGACACTGAAGGCAGCCAAGATGATGATGTAAAGGTAATTATCCTTTCCTCCGGTTCAGATCCTCTGCCAACCCAGAAAATCCGTCAAGCAAACCGGAAAGTAAAATTTTCTCACCCCCTAGCTCACTTGGATCCAAACTTTCTTTTGAAGAAGCAGCAACACGAAGCCCACCGTACAACCCGGCACAGCGGCCAGGTAGTTACCTCCGCCGGTTTACCGAACACTCTAGTCCGGAAATGTCGATCAGAGGTTTCTTATACTCTTGACCCTTCTTGCCCCAAGGCGGGTTGTTTCCGACAGCCTCTTAATCCGTCTGATTCGAATTATCAGGGAACACCTCACTCATCCTCTGGCGAGTCAACGGCCACACAACTTCCAACTCTCAAGACAGTTCCTGGGTGAGCTATACTTGAAATTTACTCTTAATACCTTATATTCATCTGATGTAATAACCTCCATGTTTGATCTTATCAGTGCTAAGCCCAGACCCAGCAAGAAGGCCCAGTTAAATAAACCGTCTGACAAAAATGTAGTTGTTGAACCGGAAAAAATTCCAGAGCCGGAAGAAACCAATGCTGACATCATGCTTGATGATCCGCCACCACAAGATTATGACTTTGTTGTTGAACAAGTGGAGGTTGACCCAACAGGCCATGCTGATAAACCGTCAAGCCCGGTTCAAGCTACCGACAAACCGTCAAGCCCGGTCCGCACCGCTGATAAACCGTCAAGCCTAGTCAAGGTTACGGATGACAAGGCAGATGATGTTATGATTACTGGTTTTGGCCACACAGCTCCTGGCAATCCTATTGCTTTATCAAAGCATACTACCAAGGACGAGCTTTCTGCTGTGAGCAAAGGCAAGTGGAATGCCGATTTATCAAGCTACGCCCACCTCAGCGCTCAAGACATTCATTCTAGTTTCTTAAACCGTCTATATACAAGCCGCGACTTTGAAGCCGCTTAAGTGAATCTGATGAAGGAGCGATATGAGGTAACTGCATAACTGCTTCTCTCTTATGTCCAATTCCAAATATTAACTCCAGTAGCCCCCAAGTGCCGGTTTATGATACTCATCTAAACTGGGACTTTGTAATATCTCAACTTTGCATGCTTATCCTCCAAGGGCCGGGTTATCTTTTTAAGATGAACCGATACTTTTAGAATTGCAATATTGTAACTTTCGCGGGTGTAGTCCCCAAGGGCCGGTTTAAATTATGAAGATGAAACGGGACTTTTAGTAGAATACCCATAATGTTATTTTGAGAAAACATACATTAGCCCCCAAGTGCCAAGAGTAATACTTGTATTGCGCTTGGGACTTGTAGAAATTGCTAGTAATGAGCAAATATGCATTAGCCCCCAAGTATCAGGTGCATAACTTGTTATGTGCTTGGTACTTCAATATGCATTGCCAACTCATGATATGTCTGTCTCTTATAAGCCGAGCTGAGCAAAAAGGAAACTCAAACCGCTGATCTACAAGAAAACATCACGTCCCAGCAAGCAGAAACCTCCAAAGCCAAAGATGAGCTGACCAATGCCCTAGCCGCTATGGAAAAGCTGAAGGAGAGTTTCAACAAGGAGCGGGCGGATTGGGACACAGAAAATCCGCATTGCAAAAAAGAGCCGAGGACGCAGAAGCAGCTCTTAAACCGGTGGTAGACGAGCTGACTGGTGTAAAGCGGCAAATACATGCCATGACTATTGCTGTGTTTGGTAAATATCCTGGCTTTAAGTTTTCAACATATCATCCCATATATTGCCGGTTTACTGATGTTTGTAATGATGCAGGAACTCGCATTAGTCATCTGGGCTCTGACGTACAGAAGAAGCTGAAGGCTGCCTATACTCTTATAGAGCAGTTTTATACCGGCGCGAAACGGATCATCTGCACCGCTTCTCACAACAAGCCGGCCCAACTTTAATCAAGGAGACCTTAGAAAGGCTGTCAATGCTGCCTGCCCGGGTAGAAGAGCTAAAGAGATCTGCTGCAAGGGCTGGTGCTCTGACCGTGCTAACCCGGGCAAGAGCATGGGTGCCTGATCTTGATCCGGTGGCTGTGGGGAAAGGCTATCCGAGCTTAAAAGAAGACAGATCAGAATTTGGCAATGATGACCTCCGAGCCATAAACCGGGAAGTACGTCCACTGGGTTGCCAATTGGCAGAAGAAGTTGATCTTTCATATTACCAGGTGAGTTATGACGTCAACAACAAACGGGTTGCTGCACCAACTCCCGAGGCTCAAAATCTCATCCCGCCAATGCCTAAGCACGCCTATGCCCCTAACGTTGAACCGTCCACACTTATAAGCGATGATCCGTGTTCCAAGCCCTAACTGGGATCGATTGGACCATCATTGACTTCTCTTCCCGCCAATGCCTAAGCACGCCTATGCCCCTAACGTTGAACCGTCCACACTTATAAGCGATGAGCCGTGTTCCAAGCCCTAACGTTGAACCGTCCACACTTATAAGAGAAGAAGAGGATGAACCGGCACAAGGCGATCCACAGCCGTCAGGGCAGCCTGGTGACGAGTCATGATCCGGAAGCCGGTTTAGCCTTCCGGGTGCTGCAATACTTGCCGAAAAACAATTATTCTTTTGGGCACTGAAATGCCTTCTAATAGGCTAGTTCAAACACTTGGTCGGCTATGCCATCGTGCATATTTACTTTTGCCTGACACTTGTTAATCCGCCATGCTTAAGATATATGATGTTCATAATCCATAGCTGCTCCTGCATACAAGAAGTTTGAGAGTGTCCTGGCGGTTTATCGCCGGACGGGTCATGATGCCCAAATATATAGCCATGGTTTATAACCAAGGTTGTAAAAACATAATAAAATATGAAAATAAATGATACCTGTGACATTGAATCACATCGTTTGTTGACCAACTTTTGTAGTAAGGGCGATACCCCTAATCATGAGTACTGATAACTCCTATATTGTGTCGGTTTATGATAAAACCGTACCGGGTTGTGATAAACACCGGTTTATCCATATATAACACTAGCGACTTATAGTCGAAACCAGACCGGGTTAATAAGCGCCGGAGTATAACTGATCATGTACTGACAACTTGTAGTTGAAAGCCAAGTCGGGTTAATAAACGCCGGTTTTATAAATGTCATCAAAAGAGAAAAAACTTGGCAAATAAAAGCATATGAAAACTTGTAGTCGAGGCTTTTCACGGGCTACCAGGCCCCAAATCGAGGCTTTTCATGGGATGCCAGGCTACTAAGTTAAACCATTTGACAAAGCCTTTTAAGATGGACCTCAATCTTTAACCAATCGTCGTTTTAACTTTGACAAGTTCAGGGTCTATGAGATTGACTTATCAAAGTTCGACGGGTCATACCAGGTTTACCTGGACGGAGTGTCTTACTTAATAAGGCAGGATAACCCAGGGTTTTAGGTGAATACACCTGGCTTCCAAGCCATGGCTTGATAGCCTATTACAAGTGTAGATTCTTTGTTCATTGCGAAGCAATGAATCCCCAAGCAATATTTTGAGCTGTGCTCAGTGGGTGCCTATGTTTGAGTTGTGCTTTAGCAACACTCTCTTTGGCCCCTAAGTAATTTTCTTTTGGCCGGTGGGTCTCCTCCTCCGATTTACGTGAGTCTTTGTGCTCTTGAACATCGATAAGGTAGTATGACCCATTGTGGAGATTCTTGCTGACCACGAAAGGTCCTTCCCAAGGCGGGGATAACTTATGCATATCAGTCTGATCCTGGATGAGTAGGAGCACCAGATCGCCTTCTTGAAAAGTCCTGGTTCTAACCCGGTGGCTGTGATAACAATGCAAATCTTGCTGATAAATTGCCGAACGGGCTGCTGCAATGTCACGCTCCTCATCTAACAGGTCAAGTGCTTCCTGTCGTGCCTTCTCATTGTCAGCTTCGACATACGCCGCCACAAGAGGCGAGTCATGACGGATGTCACTAGGGAGAACCGCCTCCGCTCCATAAACCATGAAAAAATGCGTGTAACCTGTGGATTTGTTGGGCATGGTATTGATGCTCCATAACACAGAAGGTAACTCCTCCACCCAACAACCCGACGTCCGTTGCAAAGGAACCATAAGCCAGGGCTTGATGCCTCTCAAGATCTCTTGATTGGCTCTCTCCGCTTGACCATTTGACTCGAGGTGAGCCACGGATGATATGTCAAGCCGGATGTGCTCACGTTGACAGGACTCCTTCATAGCACCTTTGGACAGATTGGTACCATTATCAGTTATAATGCTGTGTGGAAAGCCAAACCAGAAAATCACCTTCTTGATGAATTGAACCGCCGTAGCTGCATCACACTTACTGACTGGCTCTGCCTCCACCCACTTAGTGAACTTATCAACTGCCACCAAAAGGTGGGTCTTGTTATCCTTGGATCTCTTAAAGGGCCCAACCATATCCAGCCCCCTAGTTGCAAACGGCCAGGTGATTGGAATCATCCTCAACTCTTGAGCCGGTACATGAGCGCGTCGTGAGAATTTCTGACAGCTATCACACCTTTTGACCAAGTCCTCAGCATCGGCATGAGCCGTCGGCCAGTAAAAACCGTGACGAAAAGCCTTGGCTACCAGAGACTTTGAACCGGCGTGGTGACCACAATCTCCTTCGTGGAACCCACGCAAAATCTCACAGCCTTCTTCAGGAGATACGCAACGCTGAAACGCCCCTGTCACACTGCAATGATGTAATCTTCCATTGATTATTGTCATGGACTTGGACCGTCAGATTATCTGCCGGGCCAAGGTTTCAACCTCTGGTAACTCGCCCCGGTTCATATACGCGAAATATGGAACCGTCCAGTCTGGGATGACATGAATAGCCGCCACCAACTGAGCCTCCGGGTCAGGAACAGCCAAATCTTCCTCTGTTGGGAGCTTGACCGACGGATTATGTAGCACATCCAGAAAGACGTTGGGTGGAACCGGTTTACGTTGGGAACCCAAGCGACTTAAAGCGTTCGCCGCTTCCTTCTTCCCCCGGTCCACATGATCAACCTGATAGCCTTTGAAGTGACCTGCAACAATATCCACCTCTCGACGATATGCTGCCATGAGCGGATCCTTGGAATCCCAAGTACCAGACACTTGTTGAGCCACCAGGTCCGAGTCACCGAAGCACTTAACCCGGCTTAAATTCATCTCCTTAGCCATTCGAAGACCATGGAGTAGAGCTTCATACTCAGCTGCATTATTAGTACAAGGGAACATTAAATGGAGAACATAACAAAACTTATCACCTCGTGGGGAAGTTAATACGACTCCAGCCCCCGAGCCCTCCAAGTGCTTGGACCCATCAAAATGAATAGTCCAATAAGTATGATCTGGCTTCTCTTCTAGCGCCTATAATTCTGTCCAGTCATTGATGAAATCCACAAGTGCCTGAGATTTGATCGCCGTCCGGGGCATATACTTTAACCCGTGAGGCCCAAGCTCAATAGCCCACTTGGCAATCCGGCCAGTCACTTCCCTGTTCTGGATTATATCCCCCAAAGGAGCAGAGCTGACCACAGTGATGGGATGACCCTGGAAATATTGCTTAAGCTTCCGGCTCGCCATAAAAACTCCATACACCAGCTTCTGCCAATGCGGGTACCTTTGCTTGGACTCAATAAGTACCTCACTGATATAATAAACCGGCCGTTGAACCGGATACTCCTTTCCGGCCTCCTTGCGCTCCACCACAATAGCCACGCTAACAGCCCGGGCGTTAGTAGCCACATATAACAACAATGGCTCTTTATCAACAGGAGCAGCAAGGACCGGCGGATTAGCCAGCTGCCACTTTAAGCCCTCAAATGCTTCATTGGCGGCGTCACTCCAGACGAAGTCATCCGTCTTCTTCAACATCTGATATAAAGGTATGGCCTTCTCACCAAGGCGACTGATAAACCGGCTCCAGGCGGCAATCCGGCCTGCCAGGCATTGAACATCATTGATACACTTCGGTTTAGCCAAAGAAGTTATAGCCTTGATTTTCTCCGGATTAGCTTCAATGCCCCTGTTAGACACCAGAAAGCCCAAGAGCTTGCCTGCCGGTACACCAAAGACACACTTGGCCGGATTAAGCATCATTTTATAAACCCGGAGGTTATCAAAGGTCTCCTTCAAGTCATCAATCAATGTCTCCTCCTTTCTGGATTTCACCACAATATCATCCACATAAGCATGAACATTGCAACTGATCTGATTATGAAGACAATTCTGCACACAGCACTGATAAGTCGCCTGGGCACTCTTGAGCCCAAAAGGCATAGATACATAGCAGAAGGCTCCAAAGGGAGTTATGAAAGCTGTCTTCTCCTGGTCCTTAACTGCCATTTTGATCTGATGGTAACCAGAATAAGCATCCAGAAAACTCAAACGCTCGCAACCCGCCGTAGCATCAATGATTTGATCAGTACAAGGGAGGGCAAAAGGATCCGCTGGACAAGCCTTGTTTAAATCTGTGTGGTCCACACACATACGCCAAGTGTCGTTCTTCTTAAGTACCAACACCGGATTAGCCAACCACTCAGGATGAAATACTTCAATGATAAACCCAGCCGCCAAGAGCCTGGCTACCTCCTCACCAATAGCCTTGCGTCTTTCTTCATTGAACCAGCGAAGAAACTGCTTGACCGGTTTAAACTTCGGTTCAACATTAAGTGTGTGCTCAGCGAGTTCCCTCGGTACACCTGGCATGTCAGAAGGCTTCCACACAAAGATGTCCCGGTTCTCACGGATGAACTCGATGAGCGCGCTTTCCTATTTCGGATCCAGGTTAGCGCTGATGCTAAACTGCTTTGATGAATCGCCAGGAACAAAATCAACCAGCTTAGTCTCATCAGCCGATTTAAACTTCAAGGCCGGATCATGCTCTGTAGTGGGCTTTTTCAAAGAAGTCATATCCGCCAGATCAACATTGTCCTTGTAGAACTTCAACTTCTCTGTTGCACAAACCGACTCAGCATATGCCGCATCACCTTCTTCACATTCCAAAGCGATCTTGCGGCTCCCATGCACTGTGATAGTCCCCTTATGGCCCGGCATCTTGAGCTGCAGATAAACATAATAGGGCCTTGCCATGAACTTAGCATAAGCCGGCCGTCCAAATAGGGCATGATACGGCCTCTCGATTTTCACCACTTCAAAAGTCAATGTCTCTGATCTTGAATCATGCTCATCACCAAAAGCAACCTCCAGAGCTATCTTACCTACTAGATACACCGATTTACCGGGCACCACTCCATGGAAAACGGTGCTGGAGGGCTTAAGATTTTTATCTGTTAACCCCATGCGATGGAAGGTTTCATAATAAAGGATATTGATACTACTCCCTCCATCCAGGAGTACCTTGGTGAACTTATAACCTCCAACCTGAGGTGCCACCACCAATGCCAGATGACCCGGATTATCAACCCGAGGTGGATGATCCTCTCGACTCCACACAATGGGCTGTTCAGACCAGTGTAAGTAACGGGGCACCGCCGGTTCAACGGAGTTCACTGCCCTTTTATGAAGCTTCTGATCGCGCTTACATACGCTAATGGTGAAGTCATGGTACTGCCCACTGTTCAACTGCTTCGGGTTGCTCTGGTAACCCGACTGCTGCTGCTGTTGTTGATTCCCCTGATGATTATAACCACCTTGGTTGCCTTGATTGCCTTGATTGCCATGTCTGCTTTGATTACCGTGAAATCCTAAACCGGAACTGCTTCCACCATAACGCGGCCCATGAGATCCGGGGCCTGAACCGCCGGCCGGTCCATGATCATTCCGGAAAAATCTGAATTTTTTAACTCCCGCATAATATAACAATCCTTCCAGAGGTGCATGGCCGGCTTGTCCCGCGACCCGTGCTTTGGGCAGGGCTGGTTCAACAGGTAAGACAGGCGCTCCGGATTGGGACTTGGCTCTCCTCCACGCGGGGGCGGTTTACCCTTACGACGCTGACCATTAGCCTGCGCATTGGTATTAGCCACAAAATCTAAATTGTTATCCGCTTTACGCTTACCGCTGTTTCCATGACCCGCCGGGTTATGCTGCTGCCCTTTGGTGCTGCCGCCCTTCTTTCCCTTTCCTGTCTTGTCATCATCAGATTCAGGGTCCTTGGTACTATCAGAGTCGGCATACTTCACCATGGCTAACATAAGAGTCCCCTGATGCGTCCATTTTCCATCATGCTTTTATATCGATATTTATTGCATTATGGGCTGTTATTACACATTATGTCACCATACTTATGCCTATTCTCTCTTGTTTTACAAGGTTTACATAAGGAGGGAGAATGTCGGCAGCTGGAATTCTGGGCTGGAAAAGGAGCAAATATTAGAGACCTATTCTGCGCAACTCCAAAAGTCCTGAAACTCCACGAAAGTTATTTTTGGAAATAATAAAAAATATTGAGCAGAAGTACGTCAGAGCGGGCCCCACCTGGCCACGAGAGTGGGGGCGCGCCCCCTGCCTCGTGGGCCCCCTGTTGGCCCTCCGGTGGCCATCTTCTGCTATATGAAGTCTTTCGTTCGAAGAAAAATCAAAAGCAAGCTTTCGGGACGAGACTCCGCCGCCATGAGGCGGAACCTTGGCGGAACCAATCTAGGGCTCTGGCAGAGCTGTTCTGCCGGGACACTTCCCTCCGGGAGGGGGAAATCATCGCCATCGTCATAACCAACGCTCCTCTCATCGGGAGAGGGAAATCTCCATCAACATCTTCACCAGCACCATCTCCTCTCAAACCCTAGTTCATCTCTTGTATCCAATTCTTGTCTCTAAGTCCGGGATTGGTACCAGTAGGTTGCTAGTAGTGTTAATTACTCCTTGTAGTTGATGCTAGTTGGTTTATTTGGTGGAAGATCATATGTTCAGATCCTTTATGCATATTAATACCCCTCTGATTATGAACATGAATATGCTTTGTGAGTAGTTACGTTTGTTCCTGAGGACACGGGAGATGTCTGGCTATTAGTAGTCATGTGAATTTGGTATTCGTTCGATATTTTGATGAGATGTATGTTGTCTATCCTCTAGTGGTGTTATGTGAACTTCGACTACATAACACTTCACCATTGTTTGGGCCTAGAGGAAGGCATTAGGAAGTAATAAGTAGATGATGGGTTGCTAGAGTGACAGAAGCTTAAACCCTAGTTTATGCGTTGCTTCGTAAGGGGCTGATTTGGATCCATATGTCTCATGCTATGGTTAGGTTTACCTTAATACTTTTGTTGTAGTTGCGGATGCTTGCAATAGAGGTTAATCATAAGTGGGATGCTTGTTCAAGTAAGAACAACACCCAAGCACCGGTCCACCCACATATCAAATTATCAAAGTACCGAATGTGAATCATATGAACGTGATGAAAGCTAGCTTGACGATAATTCCCATGTGTCCTCGGGAGCGCTTTTCTCCATATAAGAGTTTGTCCAGGCTTGACCTTTGCTACAAAAAGGATTGAGCCACTTTGCTGCACTTTATTTACTTTTGTTACTTGTTGCTCGTTACAAATTATCCTATCACAAAACTACCTGTTACCTATTATTTCAGTGCTTGCAGAGAATACCTTGCTGAAAACCGCTTATCATTTCCTTCTGCTCCTCGTTGGGTTCCACACTCTTACTTATCGAAAGGACTACGATAGATCCCCTATACTTGTGGGTCATCAAGAATCTTTTCTGGCGCCATTGCTGGGGAGTGAAGCGCCTTTGGTAGGTGGAATTTGGTAAGGAAAAAATTTATATAGTGTGCTGAAATTTACTGTCACTTGTTACTATGGAAAGTAATCCTCTGAGGGGCTTGTTCGGGGTATTTTCACCCCGACCAGTAGAGCAAAGAGTTGCTCCTCAACCTGCTGAACCTACTGAAAATGAAAATTTCCACTTTGAGATTCCTTCGGGTATGTTAGAAAAACTGCTAGCTAATCCTTTTGCAGGAGATGGAACAAAGCATCCTGATGAGCACCTAATCTTTGTGGATGAAGTTTGTGGATTATTTAAGCTTGCAGGTATACTCGGTGATTTTATTAAGAAGAAGGTCTTCCCTTTATCTTTGAAGGTAGATGCATTGACATGGTATAGGCTATGTGATGATACGGGATCATGGAACTACAAACGATTGAAATTGGAATTTCATCAGAAATTTTATCCTATGCATCTTGTTCATCGTGATCGCAATTATATATATAATTTTTGGCCTCGCGAAGGAGAAAGCATCGCTCAAGCTTGGGGGAGGCTTAAAACAATGTTATATTCATGCCCCAATCATGAGCTCTCAAGAGAAATGAGTATTCAGAATTTTTATGCTCGGCTTTCTGATAACAATCGCACCATGCTCGATACTTCTTGTGCTGGCTCTTTTATGACGAAGACTATTGAATGCAAATGGGATTTATTGGATAGAATTAAACGCAACTCTGAAGATTGGGATCTCGACGAAGGTAAGGAGTCAGGTATGACACCTAAGTTTGATTGTGTTAAATCTTTTATGGATACCGATGTTTTCCGTAAATTTAGCACTAAATATGGACTTGACTCTGAGATAGTAGCTTCTTTCTGTGAATCCTTTGCTGCTCATATTGATCTCCCTAAGGAGAAGTGGTTTAAATATCATCCTCCCATAGAAATAAAAGTAGCTGCACCTATTAAAGTTGAAGAAAAGACTATCACTTATAATGATCCTATTGTTCCTACTTCTTATGTTGAGAAACCACCCTTCCCTGTTAGGATAAAGGATCATGCTAAAGCTTCAACTGTGGTCCGTAAAAGCAATATTAGAACTTATACACCTCCTGAGCAAATTAAAGTTGAACCTAATATTGCTATTGTTAAAGATCTCTTGGCTGATAATATTGATGGGCATGTTATTTATTTCTGTGATGAAACTGCTAGAATTGCTAAACCTTGTGCTAAAGATAAACATAGACCTGTGGTAGGCGTGCCTGTTATATCTGTTAAAATAGGAGATCATTGTTATCATGGCCTATGTGACATGGGTGCTAGTGCTAGTGCAATACCTATTGGCCTATACAATGAAATTAAGCATGATATTATACCCACTGAGTTAGAAGATATTGATGTTACAATTAAACTTGCCAATAGAGATACTATTTCACCAATGGGAATTGTTAGAGATGTTGAAGTCTTGTGTGGGAAAACTAAATATCCTGCTGATTTTCTTGTTCTTGGTTCCCCACAAGATAACTTTTGTCCCATTATATTTGGTAGACCCTTCTTGAACACTGTTAATGCTAGGATAGACTGCGAAAAGGATGTTGTTACTATTGGTTTGGGTGATATGTCTCATGAGTTTAATTTCTCTTAATTTTGTAGACAACACCGTGAAGAGGAATTGCCTAGTAAGGATGAAATAATTGGTCTTGCTTCTATTGCCGTACCTCCTAGTGATCCTTTAGAACAATATTTGCTAGACCATGAAAATGATATGTTTATGAATGAAAGAAGGGAAATAGATGAAGTATTCTTTAAACAGGAACCTATCCTAAAACAGAATTTGCCTGTTGAAATCTTAGGGGATCCTCCTCCACCCAAGGGTGATCCCGTGTTTGAGCTTAAACCGTTGCCTGATACTCTTAAATATGCTTATCTTGATGAGAAAAAGATATATGCTGTTATTATTAGTGCTAACCTTTCAGAGCAGGAAGAAGAAAGATTATTGAAAACTCTGAAGAAGCACCGTGCTGCTATTGGATATACTCTTGATGATCTTAAGGGCATTAGTCCCACTCTATGTCAACATAAAATAAATTTGGAGGAAGATGCAAAACCAGTTCGTGATCATCAACGACGGCTGAATCCTAAAATGAAAGAAGTAGTAAGAAAGGAAATACTAAAGCTTCTAGAGGCAGGTATAATTTGTCCCGTCCCTGATAGTCAGTGGGTAAGTCATGTCCATTGTGTCCCTAAGAAGGGAGGTATTACCGTCGTTCCTAATGATAAAGATGAATTGATCCCGCAAAGAATTATTACAGGTTATAAGATGGTAATTGATTTCCGCAAATTAAATAAAGCTACTAAAAAGGATCATTACCCCTTACCTTTTATTGATCAAATGCAAGAAAGATTATCCAAACATTCACATTTTTGCTTTCTAGATGGTTATTCTGGTTTCTCTCAAATACCTGTGTCAGCCAATGATCAATCAAAGACTACTTTTACTTGCCCTTTTGGTACTTTTGCTTATAGACGTATGCCTTTTGGTTTATGTAATGCACCTGCTACCTTTCAAAGATGCATGATGGCTATATTCTCTGATTTTTGTGAAAAGATTTGTGAGGTTTTCATGGACGAATTTTCCGTCTATGGATCCTCTTTTGATGATTGCTTGAACAACCTTGATCGAGTTTTGCAGAGATGTGAAGAAACTAATCTTGTCCTGAATTGGGAAAAGTGCCACTTTATGGTTAATGAAGGTATTGTCTTGGGGCATAAAGTTTCTGAAAGAGGTATTGAAGTTGATAAAGCCAAGGTTGATGCTATTCAAAAGATGCCATGTCCCAAGGACATCAAAGGTATAAGAAGTTTCCTAGGTCACGCCGGTTTTTATAGGAGGTTCATTAAGGACTTCTCAAAAATTTCTCGGTCTCTGACTAATTTATTACAAAAAGATATACCGTTTGTTTTCGATGATGATTGTGTAGAAGCATTTGAAATACTTAAGAAAGCATTGATCTCTGCACCTATTGTTCAGCCACCTGATTGGAATTTACCCTTTGAAATTATGTGTGATGCTAGTGATTATGTTGTAGGTGCTGTTCTAGGGCAAAGAGTTGATAAGAAATTAAATGTTATCCAATATGCTAGTAAGACTCTAGACAATGCTCAGAGAAATTATGCTACTACTGAAAAGGAATTCTAAAGTAACTATTCACACTGATCATGCTGCTATTAAATATCTTATGGAAAAGAAAGATGCTAAACCTGGACTTAATAGATGGGTTCTCTTGCTACAAGAATTTGATTTGCATATTGTTGATAGAAAGGGAGCTGAGAACCCCGTTGCAGACAACTTGTCTAGATTAGAAAATGTTCTTGATGACCCACTACCTATTGATGATAGCTTTCCGGATGAGCAATTAAGTGTCATAAATACTTCTCGTACTACTCCATGGTATGCTGATTATGCTAATTATATTTTTGCTAAATTTATACCACCTAGTTTCACCTACTAGCAAAAGAAAAAGTTTTTCTATGATTTGAGACATTACTTTTGGGATGACCCACATCTTTATAAAGAAGGAGTAGATGGTGTTATTAGACATTGTGAACCTGAGCATGAACAGGAACAGATCCTACGCAAGTGTCACTCCGAGGCTTATGGAGGACCCCACCCTGCAGATAGAACTGCACATAAGGTATTGCAATCCGGTTTTTATTGGCCTACTCTCTTCAAGGATGCCCGTAAGTTTGTCTTGTCTTGTGATGAATGTCAAAGAATTGGTAATATTAGTAGACGTCAAGAAATGCCTATGAATTATTCACTTGTTATTGAACCATTTGATGTTTGGGGCTTTGATTATATGGGACCTTTTCCTGCCTCTAATGGATACACACATATTTTAGTTGCTGTTGATTACGTTACTAAGTGGGTAGAAGCTATTCCAACTAGTAGTGCTGATCATAACACTTCTATTAAGATGCTGAAAGAAGTTATTTTTCCGAGGTTTCAAGTCCCTAGATATTTAATGACTGATGGTGGTTCACATTTATTCATGGTGCTTTTCGTAAAATGCTTGCTAAGTATGATGTTAATCATAGAATTGCATCTCCTTATCACCCGCAGTCTAGTGGTCAAGTAGAATTGAGTAATAGAGAGCTCAAATTAATTTTGCAAAAGACTATTAATAGATCTAGAAATAATTGGTCCAAGAAACTTGATGATGCATTATGGGCCTATAGAACTGCATATAGAAATCCTATGGGTATGTCTCTGTATAAAATGGTTTATGGAAAAGCATGTCACTTACCTCTCGATCTAGCACATAAGGCTTATTGGGCTATTAAGGAGCTCAACTATGATTTCAAACTTGCCGGTGAGAAGAGGTTATTTGACATTAGCTCACTTGATGAATGGAGAACCCAAGCCTACGAGAATGCCAAGTTGTTTGAAGAAAAAGTTAAAAGATGGCATGACAAAAGAATACAAAAGAGTGAGTTTAATGTTGGTGATTATGTATTGCTATACAACTCTCGTTTTAGATTTTTTGCAGGAAAACTTCTCTCTAAATGGGAGGGTCCTTACGTCATCGAGGAGGTCTATCGTTCCGGTGCCATAAAAATCAACAACTTCGAGGGCACAAATCCGAAGGTGGTGAATGGTCAAAGAATTAAACATTATATCTTAGGTAATCCTATAAATGTTGAAACCAATGTTATTGAAACCGTAACCCCGGAGGAATACATAAGGGACACTTTCCGGAACGTCCCAGACTCCGAAAAGGAATAGGTATGTGGTACGGTAAGTAAACCGACTCCAAAACAGTTCTAATGGCAATATTTCTCCGTTTTGGAATATTTAGAAAAATAAAAAAATAAGAAGTAGTCCGGGAAGGACACGAGGCCTCCACGAGGGTGGAGGGCGCGCCCTACCCTACTGGGCACGCCCCCTACCTCGTGGGCACCTCGTGTGCTCTCCGGACTCCGTTTTCTTGCATGATACGTATTTTGGTCGGTAAAAATTCATTATATAATCTCCCAAAGGTTTTGACCACCGTATCACGGAATTGTCTTCTGTTCTTGTTTCGAGTTGTTGCTGCTGCAAATTATAGCAAGATGTCTTCTCAAGAGTTAGTCGGGGAGAGCTGGGTGTCTCATCCGGCATCGGGACAAAGGACAAACAGCGATGCTGACCACTTTGGGCCAGCAACAGAGGAAGATATGGAGGCTGATTTGATGAGGATAGATGCCATGGAGGAGGATCAAGAAGTCACTTCTCGCTTCCGGGCTGGATTCACGATGGGGGAACTACAGAGCTCAGCTATTCTAAACTCGGTTATCCCTTCCAATGTTAGATTTCTTTCTTATGAAAATATGAAGAAGAGTGTCACTTGTTCTCCCGCAGCTATGCAACACCCTTGGGTGCAAGGAGCTTTAGCCGTTACAGGGAAGCTTCGTAAGGAGATAATGGATCTCAAGCAGCAACTCAATAAGCTTGAGGAGGAGAATCGTATCCTGAGGGGCATTATCGCCAAGAATATCACATCACCATCCCCGAAGAAGGAGACATAATCACATGGGTATGGGCACTCCCCTTGGCAACTGCCAAGCTTGGGGGAGATGCCCCGGTATTGTATCACCATCACACTCCTATCTTTACCGTTTTTCTTAGTTCGATCCTATTTGTAGTATCTTGATCTAGTAGAATAAAGTTTTGGTATGATCTAGTTTTGAGTTTTGCTTTATGTTCCCTGTATGTAATCGAGTCTGTAAGCTATATAATAAAGATTAGTGTTGAGTCAAGGGCTTGATTATCTTGCTATGATCTTGAGTGAATAAAAGAAAAGAGAAAAGAGTAAAAAGAAATGAAGAGATCATATTGAACTTATGGAGAGTAATGACTTCACATAGAAAGAGTATGATGATTAAGAATTGTTGAGAGTTGACAAACATAGCTTTGGTCATCGTTGCAATTAATAGGAAGTAATAAAGAAAGAGAGGTTTTACATATAAATATATTATCATGGACATCTTTTATGATTGGGAGCACTCATTGAAATATGACATGCTAAAGAGTTAATGTTGGAAAAGGAAGACAACATAATGGGTTATGTTTTCTTATATCTGAGATAAAGTATATTGTCATGGATCATCCAACATGTTGAGCTTGCCTTTCCCCCTCATGCTAGCCAAATTCTTTGCACCAAGTAGAGATACTACTTGTGCTTCCAGAAACCCTTAAACCAGTTTTGCCATGAGAGTCCACCATATCTACCTATGGATTGAGTAAGATGCTTGAAGTAAGTTGTCATCGGTGCAAGCAATAAAAATTGCTCTTTAAATATGTATGATTGATTGGTGAGGAGGAAATAAGCTTTATACGATCTTGTGATGTGGACGAAATAAAAGCGACGGACTGCATAATAAAGGTTCATATCACAAGGGGCAATATAAAGTGACATTTTTTCGCATTAAGATTTTGTGCGTCCAACCCTGAAAGCGCATGGCAACCTCTGCTTCCCTCTGCGAAGGGCCTATCTTTTATTATTATCTTCTACCTTATGCAAGAGTCATGGTGATCTTCACCTTTCCTTTTTACATTTTATCCTTTGGCAAGCACAGGATGTTGGAAAGATCTTGATATATATATATATATATCTAATTGGATGTAAGTTAGAATGAGTAATTATTGTTCACATTACCCTTGAGGTAAAAGGTTGGGAGGCGAAACCATAAGCCCCTATCTTTCTCTGTGTCCGATTAAAACTCTGTAACCACAAGTATTGCGTGAGTGTTAGCAATCATGAAAGACTAAATGATAGTTGAGTATGTGGACTTGCTAGAAAGCTCTGACATAGACTCTTTCTGATGTTATGATAAATTGCAATTGCTTCAATGACTAAGATTATAGTTTGTTGGTTCTCAATAAAGTTTCTGATTCATACTTTGCATTGTGAATAGATTATTACTTGAGCATAAGAAATCATATGACAATATCCATATATGTTGCTGTTATGAGAATGATCATGATGCCATCATGTCCGTATTTTATTTTATCGAAACCTCTACCTCTAAACATGTGGACATATTTATCGTTATCGGCTTTTGCTTGAGGACAAGCGAGGTCTAAGCTTGGGGGAGTTGATACGTCCATTTTGCATCATGCTTTTATATCGATATTTATTGCATTATGGGCTGTTATTACACATTATGTCACCATACTTATGCCTATTCTCTCTTATTTTACAAGGTTTACATAAGGAGGGAGAATGCCGACAGCTGGAATTCTGGGCTGGAAAAGGAGCAAATATTAGAGACCGATTCTACGCAACTCCAAAAGTCCTGAAACTCCATGAAAGTTAGTTTTGGAAATAATAAAAAATATTGAGCGGAAGAAGTACATCAGAGGGGGGCCCACCTGGCCACGAGGGTGGGGGGCGCGCCCTACCCCCTGGGCGCGCCCCCTGCCTCGTGGGCCCCCTGTTGGCCCTCCGGTGGCCATATTCTGCTATATGAAGTCTTTCGTCCGAAGAAAAATCAGAAGCAAGCTTTCGGGACGAGACTCCGCCGCCACGAGGCGGAACCTTGGCGGAACCAATCTAGGGCTCCGGCAGAGCTGTTCTGCCGGGGACACTTCCCTCCGGGAGGGGGAAATCATCGCCATCGTCATCACCAACGCTCCTCTCATCGGGAGAGGGCAATCTCCATCAACATCTTCACCAGCACCATCTCCTCTCAAACCCTAGTTCATCTCTTGTATCCAATTCTTGTCTCTAAGTCCGGGATTGGTACCTGTAGGTTGCTAGTAGTGTTGATTACTCCTTGTAGTTGATGCTAGTTGGTTTATTTGGTGGAAGATCATATGTTCAGATCCATTATGCATATTAATACCCCTCTGATTATGAACATGAATATGCTTTGTGAGCCCCTAGTTTTATGCGTTGCTTCGTAAGGGGCTGATTTGGATCCATATGTCTCATGCTATGGTTAGGTTTACCTTAATACTTTTGTTGTAGCTGCGGATGCTTGCAATAGAGGTTAATCATAAGTGGGATGCTTGTTCAAGTAAGAACAGCACCCAAGCACCGGTCCACCCACATATCAAATTATCAAAGTACCGAACGTGAATCATATGAACGTGATGAAAGCTAGCTTGACGATAATTCCCATGTGTCCTCGGGAGCGCTTTTCTCCATATAAGAGTTTGTCCAGGCTTGTCCTTTGCTACAAAAAGGATTGGGCCACTTTGCTGCACTTTATTTACTTTTGTTACTTGTTGCTCGTTACAAATTATCCAATCACAAAACTACCTGTTACCTATTATTTCAGTGCTTGCAGAGAATACCTTGCTGAAAACCGCTTATCATTTCCTTCTGCTCCTCGTTGGGTTCAACACTCTTACTTATCGAAAGGACTACGATAGATCCCCTATACATGTGGGTCATCATCCCCATGTCATTACAGTGACGTTTGAGCCGTCCCAACTTCAACTTCAGAGGTGTAAACCAGCAATTGCCTTCCAACGTTAAAATTGTTGTCTCAGCATTGATGCGGTCTGATGAATGCAAAATTTCCGAAACCCGGCGCACCCAATGGGTTGTTGATTCTCCTTCCTCCTAGACACAGGCAGCTAAGTCCACAATTGACATGGGCTGCTTACATGTGTCTTTGAAATTCTGAATAAACCGGGCCCTTTACTCGGCCCATGACCCAATAGTGTTAGCTGGTAAGTTTTTAAACCAAGTGTGTGCCTTCCTTCCAACATTATGGTGAAGTATTTAGCACACGCCGCATCATCCACATCTAGCATCTCCATCGCCGTCTCATAACTTTCAACCCATGACTCGGGGGATAAGTCGGCAGTTGTCAGGACCGGATTTTCGGGATATTAATTTCCCGCAAAATGGCCCTTGTGCTCACCAGCCCCAGGATTACTGTTAGCTGATGAGGCACTAACTTGATACGGAAATTCCAAGCAAAGTACAAAATATGTAGTACAAGACCATTGTGGCCTATGAGTACAACAAATGGTTTCTAGTGGTTGATGGCGGAAGCGGTTTGTGGTTCATCTGCGTCTATGGGACTCCATTTCCCACAAGAACAGCTGACCAGGATAACTCCTATCTTCGCGAGGCTGCTATCTCCATTGCGTAGGTTCAGGGGCTGTCATCGCAACGTTCCTCTCCACGCGAGAAATCTGGCCAAGACAATAGCCAGGGACAAGCCAGTGAGTACTTTTGAATGAACTCACAAACATTATGAACACGAGTATAATATAACAAGGGGTAATCATGCTCCGAAATATTCCACGATCATAACGTCAGTCAAAATCCATGATGCACGCATGCAAGTTGTCCATATAAGATATGAATATGCAATACGGGATTAGAAATAGAATGCACAGATCGAGTGTCTGAAGCGACGCCTCGAAAGGGGTAATGAGATAAATCATGCCTCAGTCGGGCGTCTGAGCGACACCACATAAAGGGCTTATAAATAAAAGAAATAACAATCATGCCACAGTCGGGCGTCTATGCGACACCACATAAAGGGCTTATAAATAAAAGAAATAACAATCATGCCACAGTCGGGCGTCTATGCGACACCACATAAAGGGCTTATAAATAAAAGAAATAACAAGCATGCCACAGTCGGGCGTCTATGCGACACCACATAAAGGGCTTATAAGAGAATAATCGTAGTGAGTATCCAGGAGGTAGAACCGTCCCAGGGATACTCAATAATTCGAATAATGCAAATGGTTAGTCCACAATAATAATAATCAAAATCCTCATATGTCGCCGATCATAGTCAGTGCTCTGGTTTAGCAGTTTTTCCTCCGAAGACCGACACTAAGACCGACATTAGACCCATCTCAGACTGTAGTCCTTACCCATGGACGTGTCTATCCGAATATATTTAACCTCTGCAGAGGGTGTACTCTTTACCCACGAGTAACGGATTTATTTAGCCCATCGGGACTAATTCCGCCTACGGTCTTTTAATTGAAAACACACCTGACCCGCACACACCAGCTTAACTTACCGGTGTCTGGAATCACCCACGACACCTGTCAAGCAAAACTCTAAGTGGGGAGGCTACAACCTCGACTTAGCATGGGATCAAATTTATATCGCGCGCTCTAAGGGGTGCCCCCCTCTCGGTCCCAACCGGAAACACCCACGCCCCCGGACCAGGTGGCATGCCTACCGGATGCAGCCGGCATCTTCCACCATGGCCTCTCTGTACGGTGTGTGCTTTGTAAGGGGTTGACAACTTACTGAACCGTACCCTACCTGCGGCAGGGACAAGTGGTAGTACGAAACAAGTATGGGGGTTACTGGAACAAGACTCGATCTACGGCCGACTCAGGAGGTTCAAGTATTCCCTGTATGATTAGCATAACAAATATATTTCAACTAACAGACAGAATCACCACTCATCAGACCTCATCATGCCATACCGGACACACTCGTCTCGACGAGGAACTAGGGACAAGCTCGTGTCTACCCAAGACAGAGACTTTCCCGGCTTCCTTCCGGTATGCATGAAAAGCTTACGAGGATGATTACAATCACCAGCATATCCAATTCGAACAGCACAGAATCTCATTATGCACTCACGCGTATGATCGTATCGTCACATAAAATAACGAATGCTCCATGTCAAGGTGGTGTTGTGACCTTATCAAACAACACACAAAAATATTATGCCAGGGTTCAGAATGCTTGCCTTCAAGGTGTGGAGGGGTGAGGTGCACTCCAAAACTTTTGAAAGTTATAATCTCCCCTCCAAATTCCTATTTTCAAACATATTCAAATAACACATACTTTAAAAACAGCGCAAAAAGTTGTCCTAGATATTCTTGAAATAAATCTTAAAATAAACTAGGTGGAATTTGAGAGAGTTAGGAAAAAGAATTAATTCATTTGGAGTTTTATTTAAAAAGAAATAGCCAGTCAAAGTTTAGTCGATGTTCTGTTTTTAATAAAAACCAGAAAAAGAAAATGTTTCGGGGGAAAATACGTTTTCGAAGCAGAGGAGACGTACTTCAGGGGTTTACGCGTCCACTTAAACACGTGGTGGCGGGGCTGGGTCACTGACAGTGGGTCCAGCGGGCCCACTGGTCAGGTTTGACTAGTCCCCCGCCTTCTCCGTCCTCTGTCTGAGCCGAGGCGGGGGCTCCGGCGATCGACGCCGGCGAACGACGGCTCCCAGGAGCCATCCGAGGGTGGGGAAGGATCCGCCGCTCTAGGACGATCCTTCCGGTAGTTGAAAGGGCCCCGGGGATGGAGGGGATCGTTGGCGGCGAGCTTCGCGGCGGCGGAGGCTTCGGGCATGATTGGGGATTTGGGCTGTGGTGGTTCCCGATCGAAGCTTAGAGGCTGGGCGACTCCGCACAGTCGAGGGAAGTCGGACGGTGGCGTTGGATGGGTGGGGGAGGCCCTGGTTGCGTCGCACTGCACTGGATTGTGGTGGCGACCGAACTGATCAGAGACGGGGAAGAAAGCTTCCCGACGTCGATTGCTGGGTGTTGGGGCACTAGGGGGATAGAACGAGGTTGCCTGAGTGCTTGGTCGAGCTCGGGGTCCAGTTATATAGGCGTTCGAGGTCGGTTCCGCGGCGGCCGTGGATAGGTTCGCCGGCGAACCGCCATTCTGTAGTTGGGGGCGCGTGGCGGCGACGGGCGCTAGTGGACGTGCTTCAGGATAAGCTTGAGCTGCTCCAGGGGGCAGCTGGCGCGCTGGTGTGGCTCGGGCGGCGCCGTCCAGGGAAGAGGTTGTCGGGGTGGCGGTGGCGGCTTGCGGTGGCGGCGCTGTAGGGCGCCAGGAGGGGGCCGGGGCGGCTCTGCGGCGAGGGAGGGGTCGGGGCACGTCGGCTGCGAGCGGGAAGGGTCAGCACGAGCGCGGGGGTGGGCGGCAGGGAGACGCGGCGGCTCGGTGCACGCGCGTGCAAAACATGCGCTCTGGGCGCGCCTAGAGCGTGCACGCCAACCATTCAGCAAAATGCCAATGCGTGCCACAGGGCTTGGGTGAGGCTGGCAATTAGCAGACCTAGGTTAGGAGTAGCTAGGATCTTAGTGGACAGGGTTACTGGGTCAATGGATTAAGTACACAGTGCAAACTAAAAATCATGTCAAAACTGACTATGCACACCAAGTGTTTGACAAAATGACAAGGGCTTCTAGACAACTCTTGTAGTGGCCAAAATCTCCAGATCAGGGTCTCCCTAGATGTAGGTGATGATGGCAAGATCATTTGGGCAAAACCAGAAACTTGCTAGTGCAAGTTTTGCAAACCTTCAGTTTTGGACAGAAAGAAAAAGGCCTTATTGCATGCACTTAAAACCCTCCAATGGGTCCACTCTCCTGGACTTAAGGGTTTTGCAGGGTGGTCTATAAGTAGGAAAAGGCTCTTTGTTACTAGAGCAAGATAATCTAGGGTTGCAGTACAAATCACTAAGCTGGACCAGAATGAAGATGAGGATGATTTTCTCAAATTTTTCAAAGAACACCAATGGGTTTTTGCATAAAGTTCAATTATATGCATCTACTGACATCTCCAAACACTTGGAAGAATTTTTAGAGGAATATTTAAATAGGTTGTAGTGCAAAAATACCTACTGGACCAGATTTGAAAAGTTGATGTAGAGCTCAAAATCTCCAATAACCAAAGGATATTTTTGCATAAAGGTGATGTGGAAACATCACATGACATCCCCAAATTTTGGTGAAAATTTTAAATGCATTTATCAAATGGTTGCAGTGCAAAAGAGGCTCCAAATTTATGAAAAATCATTTTAAAAGAAAAAAAGCTCAGGAAAAACAATTATGCAAATAAATCCACTGATAAAGGATTGTTTTATTAAGAGAGTATACAAGTCCAATAACATTTTTGGAAAGTTTCCACTTGAGGTAAAAACCCACAATATTAAAGAGGAGATGGGTCCTGAAATCAAAGATAAATCCAGAAAATAAAAAATTTAATTTCCTGGCAAAATTTTAATTATTAAAACAACGTCAAAATTTTGGGGTGTTACAGCAGTGTAATTCGGCACTTTACGTGGGCCCTTGAAATCTTTAGGCAGCCGCACGTTGCGGAGCACTGGGACGAGACACGGCACCCCCAACGAACTCGAGGTAACCCCTGGTTCCACCGAAGTTGTTGGATGAACCGGAGTAAATTGGCGAGCTTCGTGTTCTGCAGCTAACTCGGCCTCTCGACGTGCCCTAGCACGATCCAGCACATCTTGAGCATCACCACCGCCACCTGCCGGGTTATGGCCACAAGGTGGATTGCGATTCCGCGCACTGCTGGACACGGCCGGTTCATCCATATGCCTGCTGTAACTCCGGCTCGGGCGGGCAGTAGAATGAATCCTTTTGCGGCTGTATGAATAAGCCTGCTGCTGAGTCAAGACTGTCTGAAGGAGTTCTCTAGCCCATCGCGTCTCCACCGCTACGGGGGACTCACCGTCGACTGGGAGGGCCGCCAATCGTGAAGCAGCTGCGACTATGTTATCCAAAGGGTTGGAGTAATGACACGGAGGCGTCGGCACGTGTTGGGACGGGATATTCTAAGGAGGTGGATCCATTGCGCGCGGCTGAACCGGCGTCCCTGTTCCAGGTGCTTTGACCTGGTTTACCACTGGCTGGTTGCTGGTTCCTGCTCCTGGCGTGTTGAAGAGATTCCTGGCTTCGTAAACCAGAGGCAGGTGAGATCGGTACCTCCTCCTCATGACATCATTCGATGCGTTTTGATCCAACATAAGCCGATAAGCCTGTGCATCTAACTCGGCCTTCTTCGCCGTCATCCTGGTGTTTTCGGCGGCCAGGTCCGCTTTGGCTTGGGCTATCTGGTCCTTCACCTTCGCCACTTCTGCGTTGTGCCACTCCTGATCCGCCGGGCTGACTTCAGCTGCTAGCAGTGCTGCCAAGGTGTCGAATAAATCGGAGACAGCCTGAGCCGGTTGTGGCGTAGGGTGTGGCACCCCGGCTCAGAGCGACCGGTTTACCATGCATTGCCAGCCCAGAGACCATGTCTTCTGGCAACACACAACATCTTGGTACAGAAAACAACCGCTTTATTGATGCTAGCGGAGCAGAGTTTATATTACAATAGATGTCGAGGCCAAGCAGCACGCCCGGTGCTGCTGAACAATATGTACATTATTTAGTGAACATAAAGGGGCCTCGATCATAACAACTACGCGGCAGCGGAACAACGTCGTAGTGGAAGCTCCATATCACGGGGACACCGATCTGGACACGATCTAGACTCGAGCAGCGCTCCTTTCCAACGAGACTTTCCTGGAATCTGGCATGACACGCCAGGTCAGTACATTGAATGTACTTGCAAGCTCACAATAAGCATAATCATAATGGCAAACAATATCATGATAATTAACCAATTAATAATAATGCAACACTATATGTCCAACATGCTGTGATCATGCTCGAACGTCCCTCGGGACGGACTTACCAACCGTGATCATTCTCGGATCACAAACAAACCACCATCTTGGGCTTGCCAAGAGTAACTCGTGATCCTTATGGCGATCACAACCACGACCAATATCTGGTCCCGAACATCTCGATGGCCTTTCTGCCATCCTCATCAATGCAAAGTTCACATCTTAGTGTGCAAATTTTATTAAACGTTGACTCATGGTGGGACCTACTACGAGCTGTCCGTGACCGTGGACTCGGCTATCGATAGATTATACACTCTGCAGAGGTAGCACCCTGTACCCACACCACGGAACGCATGGCCTCGCACTCCCATTCGGGTGGACCAACGGCATTCCGACAAAACCCTTCCATTGCCATGACACTCTCCCGGCCACTCCGACCCAATCCCCAACGGGCTAGTCCTGGGTGGCCCCGTGTCTACCAAAGACACAACGACCACCGTCGTGGCCAAAACGATCCCACTCGGGAAACCGGTACCATAATCTCAACAATGGGCACACAAGGTTATGCCTGCTTACCGGGCCAGGGTAAGCACGACGTAACCTTCCCCAGTTGGAGGCACCGACCAGAGGCAATGTCAATGGACCGAATCAAGGCCTTCCCACAAAGGCAAATGTGGTTGCACTGGGAAAAACTCGATTCAACGGCACCATGACCCGGTCAACGATATATTCAAGTTGAGTTATATTTAGGTTCAACTTAAAACGAAAATGACCGGTGTCATAGCATGCCATGAAATGCAAAACTACACATGCATCACATATTAACGAAACTGACTGATGTCACCCATATTCCCACTAAGCATAAACCTCAACAACTTATTTTATTTTCCTGGTCGGGATAACTCACACTTAAACCAAAATATTTTACAGCAAGTTTATTATTTTCTCATGCAAGAAAGTAACTCCGATTAATTTCTGACATGCATAGCAAAGATTATACCACAAACAATTCCTAATTTTCTTTACCAACCAAGTTAGGTTCAAACATTCTGTAAGTCAAGTAAAATGACTAAACAAGTACTTAACAGAATATTTTCTAGCAAATTTTTACTATTTTATTTATGCAAGAAAATAACTTTAATCAACCACTAACATACATAACAAAAAAATTATTTTTGTCATCACCACAAATAGAACTTAGCTTTGCTCTACCAACTAAGCTAGTTTCAACATTCTGTAAATCAAGCATAATAACTAACAAACATTTAACATAATATAAATAACACAATAGTTATTTAAATGCATGGATTAATCATTTCATTCAAGTAAGAAAATCATAAATATTGAAATGACACCATGAAAATGTTGTTGTGGCTTGCCTTAGTGTAGATGAGGTTCACAAGCCTTCTGGTGATCCTCAAGACAAGCCTCACCCTCTAAAAATAATTTTAAACACAAAAAGAAAATATCAAGAACACTTCTGAAAATCACCAGAAATTCTAAACAGCTCAGAAAAATCTCATCTTTGGTGAGCTGCTAGATTTCTTTGCAAAGAACAATATGCAAAAAGAATCAATTCCTTTGGACTTATGGTTGAAGAGTTATGGCTGTTTGAAGTGTTGTGTAAGTTCAAATGAATTTGAATAAAAATTAACAGACTGGGGGGTGACGTCGAAGGCGTAAAGCCCTGGGGCGCCACCACTCGTACCGCTTCGCGCGCATATAGAGTGGCTGACTAGCAGGCCCTGCTAGTCAGGTGAGAAGGAGGGGGAGAAGGAAACAGAGGGAGTCGCAGCTCCGCCGGAGCTCTCGCCGGCGACGAGGGCTCCTTGGCCAAAATGAGAGGGAGGGATGGAGAGAGGGGACGGTGGCACACCTGCCCGTACCCGTAGCGTGGCTAGGGGTGGTCGGACGGCGTCGGAATCAACCTCGCAAGCAGAGGCAGAACGAGGTGGTCACCGGAGATGAACAAGACGGCGAGCAGAGGAAACTCCAGGGGCTCCAGGTGGACGGGATGGCTTTACCGGAGAGAGGCGGAGGCCCTGGAAGGGTCGCCCTAGCCTGGGAATGGGCTGGAGCTACCGCGGCGATCAGAGGGGATCGCCGGCGAGCTCGAGCTCGAGGATGGCGGCCCGCGGCCTGCCCGGCCGGGCTACGGCTTCCTACGCGCTTGTGGGTTGTCTAGGAGTGGTGGATGGTGCTTGAGGAGGCTGGGGGCGGCTCCATTTATAGGCGAGCGAAGAGGGGGGGTTCGGGCTCCACCGGTGGACACCAGTCCACGGCACCCGGTGACGAGCGGCGTCAGTGAGAGGGGGAGAAGGCGATGCAGCTCACGCGGCAACTGTTTTCCAACAGGGACAAGCACATGAACGAGGAGAAGGCGACGAGCACAGTGCGCACCGCACTATTGGGTTGGCCGGACCATGCCCGTGCTCGCTGCGGCGAGCGCCGGCGTCGGTGAGCGCCAGAGGGGAGTTAAGGGAGTTGAGACGAAGATGGTGGCGAAGTTTGGCGCGCTACGGCAGCCGGGGAAGCGAGCACGCGCGAAACAGAGCGCTCGGCGGCACTCAAAGCGCGTCGACACACATGCCAGCACCCCTGGACGAACGCGGTCACCTCATGGACTAAGACATTAGGCCGAGCTAAGCCTAAACTTCATGTCTGGCGTGTTGTTCGTGGTAGATTGAGAGGTTACCACGCTTTGGTTTGGATCCAGGTGCAGTAGAGAAGTTTTTACATGCCAGGTAAATTTCTGGTTAGTAACTTTGAGAGATTACTGAGGTCAAATGGCTGGGAGTTAGAGGTTGTGCTTTGGAGGTTAGCCAAGAGTTACTAAGGTGAAGATGCACAAGAAAAACCAGGCACAATGGAGCAAGTAAAATGGTGTTGCTGTAGAAACCACCATTTCTGTCCAGAACAGAAAATATTTTCTGTAGCAAAAATATTCCAAAAAGTGATGAAATATTTTTGCTCAGGAAGGTGCCCTAGGGTTCAAAGAATATTTGTGAATTATCTCAGATTTATCTGGGCCAGAAAAATTAGGGTTGCTTTGGAGCATAGTGATCTAGCTAGGGTTTTTGAGAGAGAAATGAATATTTTTCATTTAAGAAGAATATTCCAAAGATTATCTTGGAGTGGATCAGAAGGGGAATGATGATTAGGGAGGGAAATGAAGCACTTGGGTGAAAGCCAAGGGTACCCAAGTGTCACGACCGGTTTTCCAATAAAATATTTATTGAGAAACCGATCCCTTTTATGGACCAGTAGAGAAGAATTCCTTCTCACGGGTAGACAATTTCTTGATCACAGAAGAAAATACCATGAGTACTAAATATAATACAAGGTTTAGCGGAGACTGCTCAACAATTTATTACAAACACGCCAATAATACTTAAAGGCGGATAGGGTGGCATAACTACTAACTCACGATAAAAGCGGTGGTGGAAATATCACAGCGAAGTGGGTGACATGACTCCTGAAACTAACAACTCTTCGAGCGTCGGAGTGAGGCTCGAGGAGACTTATTGTGGGTGGCGGAAGCGTATATAATACAAGTGACCAATATCCAGGATCGCACGGGACTGACTGGGACTCCTCTAGGCGTCGGACTCACTATCAAACTCTTCGTCCAAGAGATCGCCTTCGTCAACATCTGGCCAAATCAACAAGCCAGGTGAGTACTATGAAAGTACTCGCAAGACAGTTCGGACATAAGACATAACAAATGTAAACATGATGCATATGAACGGAATAGCAAGCACACTCAGACATTGAGATAATAATGCATGGGAAATAAAAGAGAAGTCGGGCGGTAGTCCTCCCGAAATCCCAAAGTAATACTGAGGGCCAAACGAGTGTCTGAATGACTCCTCGAGAGGAAACAAAAGAAGTAACAATGCCGCAGTCGGGCGTCAAGGCGACACCACATAAAGGGCTTATAATAGAATATAAATGACAGTGCGTGCCACAGTCGGACGTCTGAGCGACATCACATAAAGGGCTTATATCAAAAGTAAATAACAAGAGTGCCACAGTCGGACGTCTAAGCGAGATCACATAAAGGGCTTATATCAAAAGTAAATAACAAGAGTGCCACAGTCGGACGTCTGAGCGACATCACATAAAGGGCTTATATCAAAAGTAAATAACAAGAGTGCCACAGTCTGACGTCTAAGCGACATCACATAAAGGGCTTATATTTCATAACTTGATATCTCGGTAGTTCAAGAATTTAAATCATTTCAAGGGCATAATCGGGTATGAAATAAACAACAGGGTTAGTCCATCCACGGAATAACGTTCAAC
>NC_057796.1:385239878-385252601 GCF_018294505.1 Triticum aestivum
GCTTATATCAAAAGTAAATAACAAGAGTGCCACAGTCGGACGTCTAAGCGAGATCACATAAAGGGCTTATATCAAAAGTAAATAACAAGAGTGCCACAGTCGGACGTCTGAGCGACATCACATAAAGGGCTTATATCAAAAGTAAATAACAAGAGTGCCACAGCCGGACGTCTGAGCGGCATCACATAAAGGGCTTATATCAAAAGTAAATAACAAGAGTGCCACAGTCTGACGTCTAAGCGACATCACATAAAGGGCTTATATTTCATAACTTGATATCTCGGTAGTTCAAGAATTTAAATCATTTCAAGGGCATAATCGGGTATGAAATAAACAACAGGGTTAGTCCATCCACGGAATAACGTTCAACCAATTTACCACTCAAGCTTGTTCACCGGGGAAATACCACGAGGATGTGACATAGATATGGATACGCTGGTCACGGTCCTTGACCATGGATACGATGACTCGGAAGGATTTGACTCTGTAGAGTTTGTACTTTAACCACAGCCAACGGATTTCAGTAGTCACGGGGACTAGTTCCATTTACGGTGTTTTGGAAGAAACACATCTAACCAGTACACACCCATTCAACATTCCGAAGCCAGGAATCACCCTCGGCAACGTTCAAGAAAAACTTTGAGACGGGGAGGCTACAACCTCGCGTAGCATGGGATCAAATTTATATACGCGCGCTCTAAGGGGTGCCCCCCTCTCGGTCCCAACCGGAAACACCCATGCCCCCTGACCGGATGACTGGCTTTAATCCAGGGCCATAGAACCCTCATCCCAGCCCCTCCATTTGGTGTGTACACGGAAAGAGGTTATCAACTTACTAAACCGTATTCTTTGCAGAAAACATGTAGTAGCATGAAAGGGAAAGAACGGTAACGTGACTCAGTCCACGTTAACGTCGGAGTTTATCGGATGTCGTAAGGCTGGCATGCTACAACAATACCACCTTACTGCCTTTCATGTCACCACATGACTAGGCCATCTCTCATCAGAAATCACAGTAACTTCGGAACTCACGGATAGTTGCCTCACATGCAACGGGATACTCACCGATGCTCATATGACATGCACAAACCATTCAAGCAAACATGCAAAACACCTATCATATCAAAGGTTCAAACACGCTTGCCTGGTTCGGAGAAGTCGGAGTCTAGCTCGGCGAAGTTCGCGGCTCCGTCACCTCTTCCGGAACCTACGGTATAGCGAAAACGTACACTAACGTGAAAATCATCGCGTGCATAAAATTTGTTCCAAATTTTTTCCAAATAAATACTATAAAAAACTAGACAAAAATATAAGACTGACAGAAAAAGAATTAATCAAAAATCATCTTTTATTAAAAAGATATAAGGGTTTTAGTCCAGGGACTAATCTGTGATGAAACAGAAAAGATCGAGGGGCTAAACTGAGAAAACAGAAAACGGTTCGGAAAGAAACGCGCCAGCCCAAAGAGAAAACGTATTCTGCCCGATGGCGCCAACTGAAAACGGTTCGCGGGTGAAAGAAGAGAGGCTGACGGGGGGGTCCACACGTCAGGTTTAAACACCTCGCCGGCGCCCGAAGGCTGCGGTGGTCGCCGGTGTTGAACCACGGCGAGGCAGGGAGATCGGAGGGTACCAAGAGGTTCAGCGTGTTCTTCCGCGTCGGTGGGTGGTGGACTTGGTCGTCGGAGAGCACCACGTCGATGGCGACACTTTCTCCGGCAGACGGTGGCTCGGGCGATGGTGGAGAACTCCGGTGGGTACTGCAAACTCCAAATTGAAGCGCGGGTCAGCAAAGTGGATGCACTAGAGAGCTACTGGCAAGAGCTGAGGGGTAGGGGTGCACGCACGGGAGCGAATCGAGCTGGGTCCCGTGGCGGGTCGAGGCGGCCGGAGTTGGGGAAGAAAGCTCTCTCGGGGCCCTTCCAGTGGCTTGGCGTGGTGTTGGAGGTGTGCAGAGGTGGTGTGGGTTCGAGTTTGAGCTCGGGGCCTCTATTTATAGGCGATCCGAGGGGGTGGCCGTGAACGGGAAATCTCCGGCGAGCGATTACGGCGAGGCAGTGGTTGGGCAGTGGGTTTAGGAGGCTAGGCACCATCAGCGAGAGTTACTGGTCCCATTCCACTGCTAAACTTGGTCGGGCTTGGCGTAATAGCACCGGTCCTCGACGGGGCGGCCGTACGGGCACGGCGGCGGCAGAGAGCACGCTCCACACCTACCAGTTCACGACGAAGGGTGGCAGCGCGTACGGGGGAGTGGATGGCCACGCGGCGGTCTCCGGTGGCTTGGGCGGCGCTGGACGGCGCCGTCTATGCTGCGCCTCTCTCTGGCGGCCGCAAAGCCGCCGCTGCCGTCGCTCACGGGTGGCGCACCTCCTCCTGCTCGTCGCCGACGCCCGCAAGCCTCCAGGAGATCGTGCAGCGCAAAGATAAGTAGGAGAGAACAGGGAGCAAGGCGCCACACCGGCTACTGGCGAGATCGACAACAGGTTCTGAAGAAAACGACAGTGTTCTCTGAAACTATTTATCTGAATTTCTGAACATGCCATTGACAGTGCTCTGCAGGTGTTCGACGAAACGATTTGGCAAGGAGAAATTTTTTTCTGGAGGTGGGACTTGGTGAGGTGACCTCTCAATGCACCCAGAGGCTGCCTGAATTTTCTCAGATTTTTAGGAGGATTCAAATGAATTACATCAAATTGGGGCAAATAAGGTCCAAACTTGCAGCAAGTATAATTTGAAAATTTTGAACTGGAGACCAGTGGATCTTCATGGATCCTGGTTGAGGGTTCAAAGGACTAGCTAGGGAAATTGGTTTGGAGACAAAACTCAAAGCAGAAAGGGTAGCTCCTTTGTAAATCTCCAAGAGCTAGAATAGAAGGCAGAAATAAATTTTGATAAGAAATAAATGGAAACAAATATATGGAGAGGTTCAACTTGCTGGATTTGAAGTACATCATGATCCAAAGATGAGGAAAGGCTTATGGGAGGGGATTTACACTTAGGTCATGGCCAGAGGGATTTTTGAAAGTGGAAAGGATCCTTCCAAATGCCATAGGGCTATTTAAAAGATTTTCAAAAGAAATTTTCCCAAGTGGAAAACATTTGGTTTTGAGTCCAAATAAGAAGGGAAAAACCTCCAAGATCAAGAACCAAGTCTTGGGTGAATCCAAACAAAATACTTGTCATAAAAGAAAATTTTTGAGAGGGAGAGTTCTTTAGAAAAAAATAAAAAAATTGAATCACCTCCCTCAAATCAAATAAAAGTTTGAAAAAAACCAATTAAAATTTTGGGTGTCACACCAAGTGTTTAAGTCCATATGAAAAGATTCAAAAACTCCAAGTTTCAAATTGAATCCAAATGAAAATCAAGCAAATGAGAGAGGGCAAAAACCAGGCTGTCACAAACCTCCCCCACTTAGAATGAATCTCGTCCTCGAGATTCGATTGCTTGGGAAAACCACTCTAGATAATGTGACTGTAGAAATTCTTCCCGCTCCCAAGTTGATTATGACTCTGTGTGATGCTCCCACTGAACTTTGTAAAATTTCCTTACTTTACTGCAAGTGACCCTTTCCATCTGATCCAAAATTCTAAACGGCCTCTCTTCATAAGTTAAATCATTTGCCAACTCTACCTCAGCCATAGCAGTCCTTTTCTCAGGCAAGGATATGCATCGTCTCAATTGTGAAACATGAAACACGTTGTGCACGTCTGCCAATTCAGCGGGTAGTTCCAATTGATATGCAATAGTACCCACTCGAGACATAACTGGGAATGGACCAATAAATCTGGGTGCCAACTTTCCACGGGTCTGAAATCTCTTGACTCCTTTCATAGGAGTGACTCGGAGGTATACGTGTTCTCCGGGTTCAAAACTGACCTGCCGGTGCTTTGCATCATAATAACTTTTCTGTCGAGATTTGGCCAATTGCAATCTGTCTCTGATTTCCTTAACTTGTTTCTCATCTTCCATCATGAGATATGTTCCGAAGATACGGCTATCTCCAGTCTAAGACCAATTTAAAGGAGTGCGGCACTTACGGCCATACAGAGCTTCATACGGTGACATTTTCAGACTGGTCTGGAAGCTGTTGTTATAGGAAAACTTGGCATATGGCAAGCAGTCTTCCCATTTAGGTCCTTAGGCTAAAGCACAAGCTCGCAACATATCTTCGAGTATTTTATTGACCCGTTCTGTCTGTCCATCCGTCTGAGGATGATAAGTAGTCCTATATTTTAGTGCTGTCCCCAAGGCTTGATGGAGGCATGACCAAAAAGCAGAGGTAAACAGGGAACCTCGGTCGGAAGTGATAGTTCGGGGTACTCCATGCAGATTGACTATTCTGGATACATACAGCTGTGCAAGTTGGTCTGCTTTGTATCTGGTGCTGATCGGAATGAAGTGAGCAACCTTGGTTAGGGTGTCCACTATGACCCAGATTGCATCATTGCCTCGCTGAGTCTTAGGCAATCCCTTAATGAAATCCATACAAACATCATCCCATTTCCATTGTGAAACCGACAGCGGTTGGAGGAGTCCGGCTGGCTTCTGATGCTCTACCTTCACCTTGTTACATATGTCGCAACAGGCCACAAAATAGGCAATGTCTTTCTTCATTCCATCCCACCAGAATATTTGCTAAGGTCCTCATAGATTTTTGTACCTCCCGGGTGAATGGAATATGAGGATTCGTGTGCTTCTGACAAGATTTTCTTCTTTAAGTCCGGTTGATTGGGTACACAAATCCGTCCACGGAATCGGAGGGTACCGAATTTGTCCTTGGAGAAATCTGAGGTTTGCTCTGCCATATGGCCCTTGGCATGTTTTTGCAGATTGGTGTCAGCTGGCTGGACCTTGCGGATCTCTTCCTCAAGTGTGGGGGTAACTTCCAAAATATTAGCAAGGCCAGCATACACTATGACCAGGTTGAGCTGAGCGATCTCCTCTTGGAGTTCGGGAGGCAAGGATTTCAATATGACATTTAAGCTGACGGCCTTTCGACTGAGTGCATCAGCAACCACGTTGGCCTTGCCCGGGTGGTAATTTATTCCAAGGTCATAATCCTTGACCAACTCTAGCCATCTTCGCTGACGGAGGTTTAAATCTGGCTGAGTAAAGATGTATTTGAGACTTTTTTGGTCGGTAAAAATTTGGCACCTTTTTCCAATGAGGTAGTGTCTCCAAATTTTTAGCGCATGAACCACCGCAGCCAATTCCAAATCATGAGTAGGATAATTTCCCTCATGGGGTCATAGTTGTCGCGATGCATATGCCACTACTTTGCTGTCTTGCATAAGCACGCAACCAATGCCTTGCCTGGAGGCGTCACAATACACATCAAAACTGTGATAAATGTCTGGAAGAGTCAATACAGGTGCGGTTGTCAGCCGTATCTTTAGCTCATTGAAACTTTTCTCACAGTCCTCCGTCCATACAAACTTCTTATCCTTTTTGAGTAGCTCCGTCATGGGTTTAGCAATCTTGGAAAACCCTTCAATAAACTGACGGTAATATCCAGCTAATCCGAGAAAACTCCGGATCTGCGTCACTGTCGTGGGCGGCACCCAATCGAGCACATCCTTTACCTCGCTCGGGCCCATGGCTATACCTTTGGTGGATAGTATATGTCCGAGAAACCCAACTTGCTTGAGCCAAAATTCGCAGCGTATAGCTGATGGTCGCGGAGTTGTTGTAGCACTGCTCGGAGGTGATCCTTGTGCTCTTCTTCACCCTTGGAGTAAATGAGGATGTCATCGATGAAGACTACCACGAATTTGTCGAGGAAATCCATGAATACTTTGTTCATCATATGCATGAAGAAAGCAGGGGCATTGGTGAGACCAAAGGACATCACAGTATATTGATAAAGACCGTACTGAGTAGTGAATGCGGTCTTAGGAATATCTTCCTTTTTAACCTTGAGCTGATGAGATCCGGTCCGCAAATCGATCTTAGAGAATACTTTAGCCCCACTGAGCTGATCAAACAGATCATCAATCCTTGGCAGCGGGTATTTATTTTTTATGGTGACCTCATTCAGCTGGCGGCAATCTACGCACATGTGGAGACTGCCATCCTTTTTGTCCACAAAAATAGTGGGTGATCCCCATGGTGAAGAGCTGGGACGAATATATCCTTTCTGGAGCACTTCATCAAGCTGTTTCTTTAGCTCCACTAATTCTGATGAGGGCATCCGGTAGTACTTCTTGTATAACGATGCAGTTCCGGGGACAAGGTCTATTGCAAATTCCAGTTCCCGATCCGGCGGCATGCCTGACAGTTCTTCTGGAAATACATCAGGGTACTCGCTGACCAGAGGAATTAATTCGAACTCAGCCACAGCGGTGAAAACCATTTCTTGCTTGGGTATATTCTTGCGAGCATAGAATTTGGTAGTCTGCCCATTCAGACTGGTCAAAGTGACTTCCCGTGTTGCGCAGTTTATGCAAACTTGATATTGGGTCAACCAATTCATACCCAATATATATAATATCCAACTTTTCAGACTCAATGATTATCAGAGAGGTTGGGAAGTAGACTCCGTTGATATTGATTTCCAAATCACGGTAGACCAGATTGCTCTAGATTATGGATCCCGGGGTTTGTACCAGCATATTTTTGCCCAAAAGCGTACAAGGAAATTTGTTTTGGGTAGCAAAACTCCGAGATATAAAAGAATGGGAAGCCCTAGAGTCAAATAAAATTACAGCACGTAAGTCATGGTTTTGTCACGGCAGATGTCCTAGAGAAAGGACTTAGTCGTGGAGCCATCGCTACGTATTAGCTTAAAGGGGTTAAAGCGGACAAGGGACGCAAGAGAGTTTATACTAGTTCGGCCCCTTACGATGAAGGTAAAAGCCTACGTCTAGTTGTGATGGAATTGATGGGGTTTCGATGACCAAGGAACGAATACGCTTTGCCTGGGTCTCGAGTTGTTGTCCGTTGTCCCTGAACCGCCGCCGGGTCGTCCCCTTATATACATGGGTTGACGCCTGCCGGTTTAGAGAATCCCGAGGCCGGCTCATAATCGTGTCCAGGTCGGTCTCTGCTACTTCTATCTTACAACACAAGTTTACATATGAATGTCGGTTTATGTCTATAGGCCTTAAACCGGCTTTGGGCCTTGGGCCTTCATGAAGCATCACCGTCTGTCTTCATGGACTTCAGATACAGACGAACTACTTACGGGGTTAACCCGGCCTCCCCTGGCCAGTTTACGCCTAGTGGTAATATCCCCAACATTAGGCCCCAGATTGATTTGAACTGGTTCATGTCAACCCTCAACACTTTAAGAAAATTTCTTCTTTGACATCTTCATATAATCTTGTAAACCGCCGTGACATCATCTTCTAGGATCATGGTAAACCGTCGTGACGTCACCTGTCATTTAAAACTGCGTATAACCCTCCTTCATTAATAAGCCTCCGACAATCGAGGCGACAGCTGCGCCTCATATCCAAAAATTCGGCTCCTCGATTTTCACGCCTGTCGTTTAACTCCCTTATAAATAGGGCCAGGGGGTCTTTCCATTTTGCCCCTCGTGCCTCTTCGCGTCATCGTCATCCTCGCGACGCCCGAACCTTCGACCTCAGCCGCCGCCGTCAACCTTCGACTACTGCACCAACCTTGGCCGCTGCATCGACCTGAACGTACCAGAGCTCCTCCGCGCGCCGCCGCTGCTCAACAGCCTCCGTAAGTCTCCCCCTTTCTCTTACCATAGATCTGCACTTAGGGATTCTGTCGTTCATCAGTGTTCGTCGCGCCCTTCTTTTCCCTTATTTATATCCATTGATTAGATCCAAAAACCACATAGATCTCGTGCGGTAGTAGTTTAAACCACATAGATCTCGTGCAGTAGTAGTTTCAGCACATGTTTGATATCCAACTCATCTCATCTTCGTGAACTTTTAGTACGCTGGAATTTAGGTCAGAATATATTTTGTTTTCTCAACGGGCGGTAGATCTGAAATTACCATAGAAAGATGTGAAACCTGTTTTTCCCTTCACTTAGACATCTTTAATACCAGATAGGGCGGTTTAACGTCATATACAGAATGATGACCCAGTAGATACCATTAGTCCCCTGTTGAACCGCCAATGCATTACACTGCTTCCATCGTCAGATTCCGGTTTACGAATAACCAAATCCGGTTTATCAATATGCTTGTATCCTTATATCACTGCATAGATGTCCACTGTAAATCTTAAACCGGCTATAATCATGTTTCAGATTTCCCTTGTCATGGCCAAACAAGTCTACCAATGCAATTGGGCTCCCTCTCGAGTAACCGAGGAGCAATTAAACAACCTTGTTAATAACGGGCGCTTTAGCCAAGAAAGATGTTATCCACTGGAGGGTCCCTGGCCCAGAAAATCCTCCTACACCCCAGGATGGAGAGGTAATCGTGTTTGCTGATCATCTCGGACGAGGTTTTAGCCCTTACGGTTCAAAAAATTTCCGAGATGTACTAGCCAATTTTCAGTTGCGCCCTCAAGACATCGGTCCCAACTCTGTTACCAACATCTGCCACTTCCAAGTATTCTGTGAGGTTTATCTGCAAGAGGAACCTACAGTCGAACTGTTTAGGGATTTCTTTCACTTAAACCGTCGCACCGAGTTCTCAGATGGACCCAATACGGAATTGGGCTGAATGGCGGTTCAGAAGAGGAAAGAAGTCACCTTCCCTCATCCCAAACTCCACAGTCACCCCAAAGAGTGGAACCAAACTTGGTTTTACTGCATGGATACCTCTCCGTCTGGCGAAAAACCCCTGCCGGGTTACCGCCCTGAATGCCTCAGCAACACACACCCTTTCCCTTAGAGGCTGACTGCAAGAGAGAGGGCCAACTATGCTCCTCAATTATCAAAGCTCAGAGCCTTCATGGCAAACGGTTTGACAGGAGTTGATCTTGCTCGCTGTTGGATAAGCTGGAGTATTCTACCCTTAAGCCGGTGCCCCGGTTTGATGTGTGAGTACACGGGGAGTTTGAAGGATGCTCAGCGACACATTGACATTCAGCTTACAGACGAAAAAGTCACTGAGGCTGTAAAGAAAATATTGAACGAACCAGAGGCCGTCTGTGCCCAAACCGGACTACTCCCTTTCTGCACCTTCAACAAACCACCAGCTGTAAGAATCATATAATCCTTTGTATCTGAATTTGCTTCTCTCCAAATATTCTCTGAAAGTGTGATTATTTTCTGACAGGGTGATGATCCGTTCTGGAACAAGAAACCATCACAAGACAAACCGGCGAAGCTGCAAGACAAACCGGTCAAGCCAGATCGTCCAAAGACCAAGGTTGTTAAGAAACCTGCCAAGAGAAGGACCACCGCATCTTCCGATCTACCAGCTGATGATGATGTGCGTAATCCGGAACCAGAGGTAGAACTTGACTCTCTTGGTTCATTTTTCATACATCTCATTGACAATGATTATTATCAGGATGACGCTGAAGGCAGTCATGCCGAGGACATAGAGGTAACCATTCTTTCCTCCGATTCAGATCCTCTACCAACATCAAAAATCCGTCAAGCAAACCGGAAAGTAATATTTTCTCACCCTCTTGCTTACTTGGACCCAAACTTTCTTGTGAAGACGCAGCAGCACGAGGCTCGCGGTACAACCCGTCACAGCGGTCAGGTAGTTACCTCCACCGGTTTACCGAATAGTCCGGTTCGGAAACGCTGATCCGAGGTCTCTTATCCCATTGATACTTCATACCCAAAAGCAGGTTGTTTTCGCCAGCCTCTTAACCCGTCTGATTCAAATTATCAGGGTACTTCTCACTCATCCTCTGGCGAGTCATCGGCCACATAGCTTCCACCCCTCAAAACAGTTCCTGGGTGAGCTATGCACATGTGTTTATTCTTGATGTGTTATCTTTACATACTGTACTTGATCCTTATGTCTATCTTTTTCTCAGCGCCAAGCCAAGACCCAGCAAGAAAGCTCGTTTAAACAAACCGGCTGATGATAATGTAGCTGCTAAACCGGGGACAACTCCAGATCTGGAAGAAACCGACGCTGACGCCATGCTTCATGATCCGCCGCCTCAAGACCATGATTTCCTTGTTGAACAAGTGCGAGTTGACACTACAAGCCATGCAGACCGGCTAACCAGCTCTATCCGAACTAATGACAAACCGGTCAGTCCAGCTAAGGACACTGATAAACCATCAACTCCGATGAAGGCGGCTGATGAACAAGATGATGACGTTATGATTCCTGGTACTGGCCACACCACTCCTGGCAATCCTGTAGCTTTGTCAAAGCATACTGCCAAGGATGATCTCTCTGCTATCGGCAAAGGCAAATGGAATGCCGATTTATCAAGCTACGCTCATCTCAATGCTCAAGATATTCATTCTGGCTTTTTGAACCGTCTGTATAGTAGCCGTGACTATGAAGCTAGTTTGGTAAACTTGATGAAGGAGTGATATGAGGTAACTACTGTCTTTCTCTTTTGTCCAATTGCAGTTTATCAATTCCTAGTAGCCTCCAAGTGACGGTTTATGATACCGAACTAAACCGGGACTTTTGTCATAACTTATCTTTGCATAGTTAGCCTCCAGGGACCGGATTACCTCTTTAAGATGAATCGGTTTCTTTAGAATTTGCCATACTGCTCTTTCACCGGTATAGCCTCCAAGGGCCGGTTTAACTTTATAAAGATGAACCGGGACTTGTAGAAGAACGCCCATACCAACAGCTTTTTGAGAAAACACACATTAGCCCCCAAGTGCCAAGATTAATACTTGTATTGAGCTTGGGACTTGTAGAAATTTCTGATCAAGAGCAAACACACATTAGCCCCCAAGTATCAAAGGCATAACTTGTTATGGGCTTGGTACTTCAAATATGTAACGTCAACTCATTATACATCTGCCCCTTGATAGGCGGAGCTGAGCAAGAAGGAATGCCAGACCGCTGATCTGCAAGAGAACATCAAAACCCAGCAAGTTGAATCCTCCAAAGCGAAGGAAGAGTTGACCCGCGCTCTAGGCGCTATGGAGAAACTGAAAGAGGGCTTCAACAAAGAGCGGGTGGATTGGGAGACTAAAAAAGCCGCTTTGATAAAAAGGGCTGAAAATGTAGAAGCCGCTCTTAAACCGGTGGTTGACGAGCTGACTGGTGTAAAGCGGCAAGTGCATGCTATGACCGCTGTTGTGTTTGGTAAGCATCCTTCCTTTATGCTTTCAACATATCCTCCCATGCGTTGCCGGTTTAACGATGTTTGTAATAATATAGGAACTCGCATCAGCCATCTGGGCTCTGATGTACAGAAGAAGTTGAAAGCTGCCTACACGCTGATAGAGCAACTGTATACTGGCGCACAACGGATTATCTGCACCGCTTCTCCCAATAAGTCGCCCCCGACGTTTATCAAGGATACCTTAGACAGGCTATCTATGCTGCCTGCCCGGATAGAAGAGCTGAAGAAGTCTGCTGCAAGGGCTGGCGCTCTGTCCGCACTAACCCGGGCAAAAGCATGGGTGCCTGATCTGGATCCGTCGGACGTGGCTAAAGGCTACCCAAGCTTAAAAGAAGACGGATCAGAGTTTAGCACTGATGATCTCCGCGCGATAAACCAGGAAGTACGTCCACCGGCCTGTCAACTTGCTGAAGAGGTTGATCTGTCATTTTACCAGGCGAGCTATGATACCAATAACAAGCGGGTTGCTGCACCAACTCCTGAGGCTCAAAACCTGATCCCTCCAATCCGTAAGCACACTTATGCCCCTGATATCGAACCGTCCACCCTTATAAGTGATGAGGCTGTGTTGCTTTAACTGGGATCGACTGGACAACTGTTGACTTCCAGCCGCTTGGTAGAGACGAAGAAGTTGAACCGGTGCAAGATGACCCGCAGCTGTCAGGTCAAGCTGATAAGCAATCATAATCCGGGGGCCGGTTTAGTCTGCCACGCTGCAATGCTTATTGATAAACAATTATCCGTTGGGCACTAAAACGCCTTGTAATAGACTAGTTAAAATACTTGGTCTGTTATGCCTTCGTGCATATTTATCTGCAACTGATGCGTGTTAATCTGCCATGCTTAAGATATGATGTTCATAATCCATAGCTTATTTATTCAAGTTGTTCCTGGAGAGAAGAAGCTTAAAGCGCCCTGGCGGTTTACCACCGGGCGGGTCACGATACCCAACTATATATATGACCAAGGTTTATAACCAAGGTTGTAAAAGATAACCAAATATGGAAATATATGATACCTGTGACCTTTAGGCATAGTGTTGAATGACCAACCTTGTAATGAGGGTAATAACCCTAATCCGGAGTAAAAGTATCTCCAGTTATATAATGTCGGTTTACAATAAACCCGTTCCGGGTTGTGATAAAAACCGGTTTATCCCATACTGGTGATTATGGGTCAAAACCAGACCGGGCTGATAGTCTCCGGATTATAGCTTGGTCATGTACTGACAACTTGTAGTTGACAGCCTAACCGGGTTGATAAACACTGGTTTGAAAACATCACAAATCTTAGCAAAAGAAAAAGAAAACCGTTGTAGTCGAGGCTTTTCACGGGCTGCCAAGCCCCAAATTTGATCAACAACTGTTGCTATGGTTCGGGTTCGACCAAGCCCCCTAGTGATACTGTGGCATTACGCCGATCAAGAGGGGTTGCTATGGTTCGGGTTCGACCAAGCCCCCAAGTGATGCTGTGGCATTACGCCGATCAAGAGGCGTTGCTATGGTTCGG